>NC_044061.1:8787382-8812382 GCF_902167405.1 Gadus morhua
CTCACCCTCTGAGTCTAACCGTATGTCTCTCTCACCCTCTGAGTCTAACCGTATGTCTCTCTCACCCTCTGAGTCTAACCGTATGTCTCTCTCTCACCCTCTGAGTCTAACCGTATGTCTCTCTCACCCTCCGAGTCTAACTGTATGTCTCTCTCACCCTCTGAGTCTAACCGTATGTCTCTCTCACCCTCTGAGTCTAACCGTATGTCTCTCTCACCCTCTGAGTCTAACCGTATGTCTCTCTCATCCTCCACATCAAACGCAGTCTCTGATGCTAAATTTGCAACCGAAATGCTTCCAAAAGTCACCACCTAAAATGAAACACAATACCGCAAAGTGAATCAGGAAGTAGATAAATGCTCATACTAAATAAGATGGATACCACATTATAAGCTTGGGTAGGACATGTGGTTCTCATTCTAGCGCTGCATGGACACAAGCTGAGAATGTGATGATCCACACTTTAAAGTGGTCACTATCTATATTCCCAGTTTAAGATATCCATTAAAATAAGTTAACCATCAAAGATTATTTCTGACGCTACTTCGTGTGTTTCCCGTAGTTTCTTCCTTCCTGTGAATCTCGTCGCCTCACCAACTCGTTTTGCTCTTCCTCCTGACCCTTGACCCCTTCAGTGACCTTTGAGGACAAGTTCAAAGCCAACCTGGAGAGGGGCAACGCCGAGCTGGAGAAGAGGCGCCAGCAGCTGCTGGAGGCGCAGCGGAGGGAGCAGGAGCGGCAGGCGCAGAAGGAGCGGGAGGAGCGGGAGAGGAGGGAGAAGGAGGCCAGGGAGGCCGAGGAGAGGAGGAAGAAGGAGGAGGAGCGGAGGCTGGAGCGGCAGAGGGAGCTGGAGCGCCAGAGGGAGGAGGAGAGGCAGAAGGAGATAGAAAGAAAGGAGGTGGGAGGCGCCGCGCGGTGTAATGGGCCATTCCATAAACGTCTACTGCCTTGTATCTTCATTATATCGCCCATTTGTTTAAAAAATGTAAAACTACAAACGATTCGATTTTTGGTTAAGTTATACATCGCTTTGGCACAACACAATCGATCCAGGGTGATTGAAATGTTCTTCTCAGTAACGGTCTCAAGTGTATGACGCTTAAGAAGTGCTTGGTTCACGTTTTCAAGCATATAAAGTAGACACTCTTAAATACCTATTTGTGTGTGTTTGTATCCCCTTAAGAAGTGCTTGTTTCCCCTGTTAGAATACAACCTTTTTTGAAACTTTGTGTGTGTGTGTGTGTGTGTGTGCGTGTGCGTGTGCGTGTGCGCGTGCGTGCGTGTGTCCCAGGCCGCGCAGCGCGTGCTGGAGCGCCAGCGGCAGGAGGAGTTTGAGCGGAGGAGGCGCGGCGAGCTGCAGATCAAGAAGGTGCAGGAGCAGGATGACATCATCCGCCTGAAGGCCCGCAAGAGGAGCCTGGAGATGGAGCTGGAGGCCGTGGTGAGGGTGGAGGAGGAGGAGGAGGAGGAACCTACACCATGGGCTGGTGCTGGCTGTGGACCCCCTGTCAGCCACAGGGGGACTCCATGACTGACCCGCACACCCCTACGTCTGTTTTGTAAAGCATAAACCAAGCGTGTAAATGGTTTACATTCACATTGTAGAAAGTGAATGTATGACCAGAGCTTTACCCTCGGACCATTCCTTTACCCCTCAAATGAATTATTAAACTGTTGACTGAATTATTAAAACGGAATTGATCCATTTGTGGTGGAAAATACTTCCAATGTGCCATCGCCACAGCCGTAGCTCTCTGCAGTACAGGAGTCATGAAAGGATCATGGAAAGGGGAAGGCTTTTACTGTGAAAAGCCTATTTGAGCTCCATGCAGGCATTTGACCTCCTGCTTGTGTCCCAGGGTGACAAGCAACGGCAGATCTCTGACCGGCTGCGGGACGCCCAGGGCAGGAGGAAGCTCCAGAGGACTGAGGCGGACCTGATTGGCCAGAGGATGGACACCCGCCGGGACGAAATCAACGGGCTGCAGAGGCAGCTGGAGGTGTGTGTGTGTGTGTGTGTGTGTGTGTGTGTGTGTGTGTGTGTGTGTGTGTGTGTGTGTGTGTGTGTGTGTGTGTGTGTGTGTGTGTGTGTGTGTGTGTGTGTGTGTGTGTGTGTTATATGAATAAGACGTCGCTGCATTTCTTTTGCAAATAGATACCTTGTTCATTGCCGTGGTCATTCCAGGACAATTAGGGAGACGGTTGGGGGTTTTGGGGTGAATCACTTCGAACATGTGGACTGTCATATTACATATTCTGTAGAAAGTGCTGGCCTGCCTATATTTAGCCTCTTTTGCTTATTTCCCTGGTTCATAAGTGTACGTTTGCTGATTATTTATTAACTTTCAAATAAGAGGGCCTGGACATTTTTTTGTGAGAAACATCCTGGATATTTCGGGACGTCCTCAACCCTTGCTGACTCTGACATGCCCGAAGATGAATGATGCACTTCCTGTCGGAGTCCCCCATGTCCCCGCATGCCTGACGTTTGGTTCCCTGCCCTCTGGCCCAGGAGTTCCAGAGGAAGTTATCCCAGATGGGCCCAGAGCAGAAGAGGCTGACTGAGAAACTTCAGACCATGGGACACAACAACATGCCAGGTTAGTGCGGGGAGTCCATACGGATTGAACCCAGAACGCTGCTTCTAGCCAATGAGGTCTATTTAACATGGTTGCTCTTACATGGTTAAGAGCAGGGATGAGCACATGTTTTATCTCGACTGACTTGGATAAAGTAAGCCAAGGGCCACACATTGAACAATTTAATTGAAACATTGAACAAGTAGCGCTGAATTCCAGGCCAGGTGACAGGGCAGTGAAGAACTCCTCACAATATTTCTACACAAGATGATTGCATTGCCCAAATTACATGCCGTTAAACCAGATATGCCTCACTTTTCAAAATGTTCCCAAGTAAAACTTAACATAGGCTGTATATCATACAGGTTAAACTGACTTAACATAGGCTGTATATGATTCAGGTTAAACTGAATCATTAACATCTGACTGTATACAACCCGGGTTCAGCTGCAGGCTTTGATACGTGTACATGTGTTCGTTCTGCAGGCGCGCCGCTGTCCACCCTGAAGCAGAACGTCACCGAGAGGACCGCTGCATGTCGTCAGCTCCGCCAGCAGCTGGAGACCCTGGAGAGAGACACCTCCGTCAAACTGTCCGAGATGGACCAGTACAACCACGATGTCCAGGTGAGCCCCCCCCCCCCCCCCCCCCCCCAATGCAGAACGCTCTCAAAGAGGGGGTCATTGGTAGATCTCATACTTACTGCAGTACAACCACGATGTCCAGGTGTGCCTCACCTGTAGAACACCGTCAAAGAGGAGATCTTTGCTAGACCAGTGATAACCCTTTAAAGTTAACCAACCCAAGCCTCAATGTGATAGCATAACTAACATTTGAACCCTTAATTCGACATAAAAAAGTGAACGATTTGTATTAGGCTTAGTATGAGAAGTTAACACAGTGACTCGAAACCTTTTCTCATTGCCTGCATTTAAAAACGTATATCTGGTGTCTGCTGCTTTTATTATGCATTGTGTGTTTCTCTTTACAAAAATCCTCTTCTTCACCCCTCCCTTCCTCACATAACTTCCCATACCATTGCGTCTACATTTCAAGAGCCCTCTGAATGCCTGGCCATGCTTCACCCTCAACCGGTGGGGAGGGCTCGCCCCTCTCCTCCATTTCCCTCCCGCAACCTCCCCCCTCCGTCTGTCCCTCTCCGTTCGCCTCTCCCCCCACCCCTCCTCTCCCCACCCCACCCCTCTCTCCAGCGTGTGGGTGCTGAGGACCTGGGTGTCCAGGCAGCCCGCTCCCTTTGCCCGCCCTGCCTCAGTAACCTCTTCCACCTGCTCAAGGTCCTCTCTCTTCCGCTCCGTTCCTCTCCAACTCTTCCCCGTCTTCCTGCCCCCCCTCTTTTTCTCGCCCTGCCTCGTTAGCTTATCCGCCCTCTCGTTTTTGTTTCCTTTGTTGACTTTGTTTCCCCTGATGGATGTTTCAGCCTCTGACTCACTGTCAAGTTTTTAAGGCGTTGTGACTTTTAACCACAACTATGCTCATTTCATGAGCATTGTTCATCATGCTCTATTGCTTATCGAACTTACTGATGAATATTCGTGTGTGTGTGTGTGTGTGTGTGTGTGTGTGTGTGTGTGTGTGTGTGTGTGTGTGTGTGTGTGTGTGTGTGTGTGTGTGTGTGTGTGTGTGTGTGAAGGACCTGAGAGAAAGCACGAGGAAGCAGCAGGCCGAGCTGGAGAAGCTCATGAGCGTCAAGGAGGAAAAACGACGGGAAGCAAAGAGGAAGATGGAGCAGGAGGAGGCAAGGAAACGACAGGAGGAGGAGAGGAAACGACAGGAGGAGGAGAGGAAGCGACAGGAGGAGGAGAGGAAACGACAGGAGGTGGAGAGGAAGCGACAGGAGGAGGAGAGGCACCGGCGGGAGGAGGAGGAAGCTCAGAGGTACACGTCTCACTGTCCTGTCTTTCATGATGACCTCGGCACTGGGATCCTGACGGGTCCAAATAAGCCCTCAACGTCTTTCAGTCGGAGAGAGTGGAGAGATCTTGCAGTTACATATGATTGGAGTTTGTGGCAAAGTTGTCCTTTTTGTATTTTTTTCTTTCCATAACCCATGCGCAGGCAACACAATATGAAACAAAAAAAAACTAAATTTTTTTTAATAACTTAATTTGAGCATTTACTAATATTTTATAATCGATTATAATCAGACAAACCCTAGCTCTAACACGGTTGCTGTTTTACATGCATTGCACTTGAATACTGGCCTCCTCTTCGTCTCCCACCTCCTTAGGCGTATCAAGGAGGAGAAGGATCGCCAGTGGCAGGAGAAGCTTAGGAGAGACGAGGAGGAGCGCAAGAGGAAGATCCAGGAGGAGAGAGAGGCCAAGCTGAGGGAGGAGGAAGAGAAGGAGGTGCAGGCCCGCCTAGTGGCTGCCAAGGAGCAAGCGGAGCGCGAGCAGCGGGCCAAGGAGGAGGCAGAGAGGAGGAGGAGGCAGGAGGAGGAGCAGAGGAAGAGGGAGGAGGAGGAGCGCCGGAGGCAGGAGGAGAGGAAAATGGCGGAGGAGGAGAGGAGGAAGCTCGAGGAGGAGAGGAGGAAGCTGGAAGAGGAGAGGAGGAAATTGGAGGAAGAGAGGAGGAGAGAGGAGAAACGGAGGCAGGAGGACGAGGAGAGGAAGAGGCAGGAGGAGGAGCGGTGGGCGGCGGAGCAGAAGAGGGAGAAGGAGGAGGGGGAGCGCAGGAGGCAGAGGGCATCAGAGGCCGCCGTGAGAGACACCGAGGAGAGGAAGAAGCAGGAGAAGGAGGAGGAGGAGAAGAAAAGAAGGCGCGGGGAGGAGGAGCAGCGCAAGAAGAGGGAGGAGGAGGACAGGAGGAGAAGGGAGGAGGAGCGGAGACGGCAGGAGGAGGAGGTGAAGAGGAAGCGAGAGGAGGAGGAGGAGAGGAAGAAGGGGGAGGAGGAGAGGAGACGCAGGGTAGAGGCATCCCTGCAGCAGCAGCAGCAGCAGCCGTCGCTGCTGCAGGCTACTGGAGGAGGAGGGAAGCTGGACATCCAGGAGAAACTGACCGCTCTGCTGAGAGGACTGGAAGAGAGGAAGGGTGAGACACAACCCATGCTCGGGACACGACGACTCCATCACTCACTTAACTCCCTCCTTAGTGGAGGGTGCAATGTAGCCGCACTAGCGAGCTAGGTCTCAATATGATGGACAACAGTGAGTGTATATCGTCACAGAATAACAGCGTTACCCATCTAGTCGTTCACTTATAATAGATTTTTGTATATTCTTCATTAAGGTTTGGGCAGCGAAATGACTTGGCATTGCATATTACACCCTGTGTAAGGAATTTGAGGGTCATTTGATGCACTTTTGTGTCACAGGTGGCCTCCAGCCCAGAGCCTCGCAGCACAGGAAGTCAGCAGCACTCACTTCCTTCAGAGCGCTCTACCCGTTCACAGCCAGGAACCAGGATGAACTCTCCTTCGACGCCGATGACGTCATCGAGGTTCGTAAATCCGAAAGCCCATTGTACCGTTTGTCAGGCTGAAGTTGTTCAAGAGAAAGGAACGTCTCCTATTCCCTTGGGAGCTTCCATGTCCCCAATATTAACAACGCTGTTGTTGTCAAGATGAGAGGATAATCTTTCATTGTGTCATTATCTCTCAAATGTAACTGATAATCCATGAAAGAGGCTTCTTTTCTTTATTCATAAAAATGACTTTTTTCTCTTTCTCCTCCCCCCCTGTCTCCCTCTCCCCCTGTCTCCCTCCCTCCCTCCCAGGTTGATGAGACCACAGAGCGTGAGGCCGGCTGGTTCTACGGCAGTAAACTGGGGAAGATGGGCTGGTTCCCGGAGAGCTACGTGGAGAGGGCGGCCGACGCCCCCGACACCCCCGTCTCCCCCGTCTCCCCCGGCGTGGCGGGGGCCAAGATGGCCCTCAAGCCCCACCTCTCCAAGGGCCCGGGGGGCCACGGCACGCTGGAGGCCGCCATGGCCGTGGGGTCCAAGTCCGCCTTCACGCCAACACACTCCCCAAACCCCGCCCCCTCAGAGACACAGGGACAGGTAGGATCAGTTCTGTGGATGGATCTGTAGTGGCTGGATCGGTGTAGGGGGTGGATCGGTGTAGGGGGTGGATCGGTGTAGGGGGTGGATCGGTGTAGGGGGTGGATCGGTGTAGGGGGTGGATCGGTGTAGGGGGTGGATCGGTGTAGGGGGTGGATCGGTGTAGGGGGTGGATCGGTAGGGGGTGGATCGGTGTAGGGGGTGGATCGGTATGGGGGGTGGATCGGTGTAGGGGGTGGATCTGTAGGGGGTGGATCGGTGTAGGGGGTGGATCGGTGTAGGGGGTGGATCGGTGTAGGGGGTGGATCGGTAGGGGGTGGATCGGTGTAGGGGATGCACAAGGTGAAGGGATGAATCTGTGTAGGGTCACACTTGTTGATTCTATTCGAAAGAGCTTTTTTGGCAAGGACTATCCCAGTGATTTGCTGTAGTAATAAAAAAGGTCAAGGCACCGAGGATAAAAATGAGGTTGTGGACGGAGTGAATCAAACTAATTTCCAGAACTGTAGCAAAGATGGACGGACTTGGACTAGTCTTCACTCTTCACCGTAGTAGACTTTATTGACAGTACAATGTAAATGTCTCTCTCACTCTCTTTTTCTGTCTGTCTCCTTTTTATCTCATTCTCTCTCTCACTCTCACCCTCACTCACACTCACACACACACACACCCACCATCCTTCCTTCCTTCCTTCCTTCCTTCCTTCCTTCCTTCCTTCCTTCCTTCCTTCCTTCCTTCCCTCCCCCCAGGTGGTGGGTAACCTGCAGGCCAAGGCGCTGTGTTCCTGGACGGCCAAGACGGACAGCCACCTGAACTTCAGCAAGGACGACGTGATCCGCGTGCTGGAGCAGCAGGACAGCTGGTGGCTGGGCGAGCTGGCCGGGGCCCAGGGCTGGTTCCCCAAGACCTACGTCACCCTGCTGGGGGACGGAGAGGCCAGCGTGGAGTAGGTCCTGTTTATGTACTCAGAGGGGCTTTTTGGGGTCTTTTGCTTATTTCGAGGGTTTTGTTTGGACGCTCAGTTCATGGTGAAAAACATTTGGGGGGAAAATTGCAAATTGCCAAGATCTGGAATATACTGTAATGTGCAATTCAGAAAGTAAAGTAAAGCAGAACTAAAATGAAACTGACTTGGTGAACTAGCAGAGTAGTCCATGGATCTTCACTGATCATCTACAGTAAAACCCATAGGTCAGAATATAGCTTCTAATGCGGATCTTTATCATGAGTTTAGAGAATGTTTTTACCAAAACCCAAAGGGATGAAAGTGGGTCATCTACTCTAATGGCCACCAAGACATAGAAAATGCAAAGTCATTGAAAACATTTACAAACTAGTACAATCTTTTTTTTATTGAGATCAACTTCTAGATCAAGTTTTTCATTGAAATCTTGCAAGGACAAAATTAATGGATGTTATCTTAAATGTCACGCTCATACATTTCATAGCTGACTATGCTCCGTGACATCATGAAACCGAATGCAGAGTGTTCCTGCACAGGGCCTAATCCGCAGTGTTGTGATGATTACCGCTGTGTGTGTGTGTTCCAGCGCGGTCTTTTCCACTCCTGACGGTTCAGACGGGAGCCAGATGTTGGAAGGTAAGGTGGCAAACTTCCATTTACTGCCTCTTCTATCATCACCCCAATACATATTGAATTCCCCATCTTGGCCTAATACAAAATGTCAAAGTTCCCCTATATACCTACCTAATGTTATGTTTGTTTCCTATTAACTAAGTTTGTGCACTAGGTAGACAGGTACCACACTACCTGTATAGCTGTGTTTGCGTGGCAATGAATGACATGAATTTTTCATGTACTGCTTTTAGTTAGAAAGCAACATCGGAATAACTGTAGCACGTTTAGCCATAGAGAAAGAAAAGACCTGTTATTTATTTATTCATTGCATGTGCGCCCACTCTGCACTTCTTGCATAACTAATCAACTGTTAAACCCACCATCACCGTCTCTCTTTCCTCGTTTCCAGACCTCTGCGCCCTCTGTCTCGCCCTCACTCTGGCCCAATCCCATTTCTACCCCTTACCCCTTCCCCTTACCCCTTCAAAACAAGTGGGAGGGGGAAGGGGTAAGGGGTAGAAATGGGATTGGGCCTCTCTCTCTGTTTTTTTAAGTGTAGTACATATTCTCTGTGCTCACCAGAGACCATAGCGTTCTCTCTGTCTCTCTGTCTCTCTGTCTGTCTGTCTGTCTGTCTGTCTGTTTTAACGAGCCTCACCTCTCCCCCTCTGTGCTCCCCAGAGTACGTGGCGTTGTTCACCTACGAGTCTCCCCAGACGGGCGACCTGACCTTCCAGGAGGGCGATGTCCTCCTGGTGAGCCAGCGGGAGGGCGAGTGGTGGAACGGCGCCATCGGCGACCGGATCGGCCTGTTCCCTAGCAACTACGTCAAGCCCAAAGAGAGCGATGTAAGCTCACTTATCATCCACTGTATTTATTTTGCTATTTTTTATTTATTGATTTTTTTCTATCAGTTTTTTGGGGAATTTTTTTCCTTTCGGCACTTTCACCAACTATCCCGGGTTGACAAAACCAAATCACAGTGTTGAATTATAGCCGTTGACCTCTTGCACCCGCTGACTCTCAGACATGGTAATGTCCAATGCAGAACCCACCGAATATAATTGGTTGCCCTGCTTGAATAGATATGTGGTGCTTCAATAACAAAGATATTTCTGCTGTTGTTACAGACATCCAGCCTTTCAGGCAAAAAGAAAAACGGTAGGACCGATTTGCATATCTGTTTCATTTTTTCTCTTCTTTTTATACAAATGTTTTTAGTTTCTCATATCCATATGTCGGTATGTTGTCCCTTACTGACACACTGTGTGTGTGTGTGTGTGTGTGTGTGTGTGTGTGTGTGTGTGTGTGTGTGTGTGTGTGTGTGTGTGTGTGTGTGTGTGTGTGTGTGTGTGTGTGTGTGTGTGTGTGTGTGTGTGTGTGTGCAGAGATCGGCCAGGTCGTCACAGCCTACGCCTCCTCAGGCCTGGGTCAGCTGAGCCTGGCCCCGGGCCAGCTGGTGCTCATCCTCAGCAGGAACGTCTCCGGCTGGTGGCTCGGGGAGCTCCAGGTCAGTGGGCCGTCTCCCGTCGCCATAGTAACCTTAACCTCAAACCGTAAAGGTGACATATCATACAACCAGGCCACGCCGTTTTCGAACATCGTCCTCTTCCGACATCCCAAGTGGGCGTTTCCTAGATTCCACCTAGATGTATGACGGACAGATGAGCAACGTTTGCTACGGCCCACTGGGTAGGCTGCTAGACTGATCTGGAAACCCCCGCTTGGGATGTCAGAAGAGGCAGATTTTACGGCTTTTAAAGGCTAATCACACCCACACCTGGTGGGATGATATCTTTAACCCCTCAGTCAATTGGCAGATGCTATTATGAAAAGTGGCTCACAGTTCAGATATATGTCGTCAAGGTAGGCAACGTTTGGAGGAACCAGCTAGAGTAAGTTAGACTTTGAAAGTATCCAATCCCAAAAAAATCACAGAACGGTTGGCCGTCCAATAATTTTATTTGGGTCATTGAAATTATTTGGCAGACTTATTACAGGCCTGCGACAGACACAGATTCTGGATCCTCCATTTTTTAAGGTATGGTTTCTTGCTCAAGGATGCCTAGAGGTTAGGCTTCGGGCGTTGGGGATAGAACTGAGAGTCGAACAGACCCTACGTCAGTTCGGCATGTTACTCGCATATGATACATAGTAGAATGAAAACATTTAAATTTAGCATTGTGTCTTGCAAACGGAGGCGTTGGTATTCTCATTTCAATACTCCCATTGACCTCCCACTCCATGGATGAACCTCAGCGCCACCATTAAAGATTCTCGGCACCAATAAAGACTCTTCTGATGGTTCTGTTAAAAAATGCAGAGGTAGAGAGCACTCTGGGTGCTCCGGTTAATGGAAAGGTACAAACCTTTTAGGTGTGTGTGTGTGTGTGTTCTTGTGTGTATGTGTGTGTGTGTGGATTCAGGCCCGGGGTAAGAAACGACAGAAGGGTTGGTTCCCTGCAACTCATGTTACCGTGCTGGGAGCCAACAGCGGAAAGTCCACACCTGCACCCCTACCAGGTAACACACACACACACACACACACACACACACACACACACACACACACACACACACACACACACACACACACACACACACACACACACACACACACACACACACACACACACACACACACACACACACACTGTCTCTCTCACCCACTCTGTCTCTCTCACCCACTCTGTCTCTCTCACCCACTCTGTCTCTCTCACCCACTCTGTCTCACTCTCTCTCACTCACTCACTCACTCACACTAAAGGGCTCTCCAATCCGTCTGTCTTCCAGTGTGTCAGGTGATAGCCATTTACGACTACACGGCGGCAAACGGTGACGAGATGAGCTTCTCCAAAGGGCAGCTGATCAATGTTACGAATAAGAATGATCCTGATTGGTGGAAGGGCGAACTCAACGGGGTCACGGGGTTGTTCCCGACCAATTACATCCAGGTGACCACTACAGAGTGCGACCCCAGCCAGCAATGTGAGTAAAACGGGCTGTTTCTTTGTAATAATAATAATAATACATTTTATTTGTAGAGCAAAATCTCAAAGTGCTACAGAGTTTAAGAAAGAAAAAAAGGGTTGTTAAAAGGGTTAACACCCTTTTCACTGGGACTTGCTAGTAGTTGATTGAATGAAGAAAATTCTGAATTGGTTGTAAAACACAGGACTACACATCAACACACAGTGCCCAAAAGAAAGTGTTGGGTTCCAGTGTTATCTTTCCTACTGCAGTAGATATTTCTTTCCACCATAATTAGAAATGTTATACATCCTCATTGCACGATAGATGAGACATAGACAGACACAAGACATGAGCTCCCTATATTCTCCTATTTGTCATCCTATTCATCGCCATCCTTTTTCAATGTGCTCATTTTCTCTTTCAATATCCATCCATCCATAGCTGTTGTTATTGATTACTCCTTTTCCCTCCTCCCCATTTTCTCCTACCTGTACTCCTTTTGTGTTTTCCTTGTTTGCCCCTTTGTGTCTGTTCGTTTTTTCTAGGCTGGTAGAAAGTTCTCCTCTCCCTCCTCTTCCTCTCCTCCGGGCTTCAGAGAGACCCACTGTCACACTTCTCAGAGTGGGCGGAGCTTACAGAGCCACCGCCCCCTTGTTAAGGCTCCACCCTCTCTGATTAAATGTTATTGTGTGCGTCAGTGTTTGTGCGTGAGTGAGCTAGATGGAGAGCATACACAATGCAGGATTTAGAAATAGATAAGTATTATAGGGAGATTATAACTATTATATTGAGTCTTTAAATTAACTGATAAACTAAAGCCATGACACTTATTTTGTTGTTTAAACAACTTGTTTTCTGAGCAAGAATCAAGAGGTCACTCTCATCAAGACAGAAGTCCAGCCAAAACTGCGTGACTGGTTCCTGGTTTTGAATCCGAACCGATATCCTCCAATCAAAGCGGGAGACACAAACCACAGGCACTGGTGAAGCAGTAGGATCGTGGGTCTCTTTGGCGTCTCCTCTCGTCTCCCTGTCCTGTCCATCCTTACCCTTTTTAAGTTCCCTTTATTTCACACCTTGCTCTTCTTTGAGTACACCTCAACCTACCTTCTCTTTGCTTGCCCCATTATCGCCTGTCTCTGTTTCCATGGTGACTTCCTGTTCGGTGTTTAGGGGGATGTGTCATCATCGTGTTCCTCTCTTCTGCTCTGTGTCTCAAGGCTTCAACTAGCACTCTGACGTAGCCCACTATTTCTCTCTCTCTAAATTTGTCAATTCTTGGCCAGGCTTGTGGTTTAAAACCCTTACAAGGACTTATGTTGCTCTTCAGTATTGCCCAACAGAGTGTGTACCGTTGCTATTACATTAGCCCTTTTGTAGGACTTTAGGATGCAGACATTTCTGGAAACAGACACTCTTACACTAGGCCTATAACAGTTCAAGATATTGGTGGTTTTGATAGGATTTCAAACATGCTAGAAGTGTGGGATACTTTTTGAAAAGCCAAAGGCATAAACTCTGCTCTTGAAGTTTAGGTTGTGATTAGAATATTGTAAGTGGTTTACCGTGTGCTGTGTACTAGTGTGTGTATGTGTGTGTGTGTGTGTGTGTGTGTGTGTGTGTGTGTGTGTGTGTGTGTGTGTGTGTGTGTGTGTGTGTGTGTGTGTGTGTGTGTGTGTGTGTGTGTGTGTGTGTGTGTGTGTGTGTTCATTTGAACATAGACCAACCATGTTCAAATGTATTTTGAAGGCATGGAACAAAGATATGATCAAACTATGCAGAATCACAAGTGGCCCATCTATAGTGCCTTAATTTTGTGTGTTAAGTTATTTTAAACAATCTAAATCTAAGCTGTGTGTGTGTGTGTGTGTGTGTGTGTGTGTGTGTGTGTGTGTGTGTGTGTGTGTGTGTGTGTGTGTGTGTGTGTGTGTGTGTGTGTGTGTGTGTGTGTGTGTGTGTGTGTGTGTGTGTGTTCATTTGAACATAGACCAACCATGTTCAAATGTATTTTGAAGGCATGGAACAAAGATATGATCAAACTATGCAGAATCACAAGTGGCCCATCTATAGTGCCTTAATTTTGTGTGTTAAGTTATTTTAAACAATCTAAATCTAAGCAATTTATGTATTTGTGTGCGTGTGTGTGTGTGTGCGTGTGCGTGTGCACATGTAAGGGGGAGGTAATTAGCTTGGTCCACTTGGGGCAGGAGTTGCATATTTCCATTTTTATGCTTCCTCACAACGGCTGTGGGACAGCATATAATGGAAACATATAATGGTGCTTCCAAATATGTTACTATTGATTTTGTAATTAATCAATATTGTGGTGTAGAAATAGTTAACGGATAAAATGATTCAGACTTCGATCCTGATTTTGTGTTATCTAATCATTTTCGGAAAATGTAATGATGGTTTATCCTTAAGAGATTTCAATAATATTTATCTTGAATATATAAAAAATATGAAAATGTGTCTCAATATATATTTTTGGAGTGAAATTAAACATTATATTCCGGTTTGAAAGGGAGTTATAGTGTTTTTCTAAGTTTTAGTGTGCATGTGTGAATGTGTGTGTGTGTGTGTGGGGGGGGGGGGGGGGGGGGGGGGGGGGGGGGGGGGTGGGCACATCATCACATCATTGTGCATGTTTTCAGTACATACAAGGAACATAAGATTAACTGATATTTCTCCAGAAAGACATAGCAAGGTTACACATGGTAATAAAACACTGAAGATTGATCCCTACATTTCATCTCTATTAGACAACATTTCTATAAAATGCACTCAATAGTCTTTTAAACCAAAGTGCTTGTTTAATTAAACTTCTCATTTCATATGCAGTATTCAAATTGGGGACCTTTGCTCTCTACAAACTGATTTCATTCCAGAGGCTCTTGAGAATAAGAATAAAATATCTAGCTATTCATAATTAATTAATTAATTATACAGTATTTAATGATTGTAGGGTCTTCAATGTGTCAGTGGACTCTGAACTCCATTCCTTTGGCAGGGAACCATGTTTTGGTACAAACAGATTTGGCTGCTGGGGCTTAGACGGGCTTTAGTCTCCGGTCAGACCCTCTAGAGGTCAGGAGAGACGGCCCGGGGGAAGAGCAGTGGGGAGAAGGTAACCACAGGGGGTCTACGAGGCAGGAGATACCACAGGGTGCGGGGCGACTCCAGTGCCATGAGTGGACAGAGCGAGTGCGGGTTTAACTTCCTGGCCCTGTGGGGTGGCGCGGCGAGCGAAGACGGCGGTGGATCAGGTGGGGGGGGAGGTCAAGGGTCAGATAGAGGTGAACAGAAAGCAGCCGGGCTGGGAGAGGTGCACGCGAGCACTAATGGCCACGCAGATCCAGGTAAGCGGATTGCAGTGTCGTGTCTGATGCCCGGGTTTCGTTTCGTAGTATTTTTAGTTTTGGTGTTTGGCTGTTGCTGTGGCGCGTTGGTTAACGTGTGCACAAGAAGGAGTGTTAATGAATTGTCAGGGGAAAGGTATTGAGTCAGAGACACCACCACCACTGTATGTGTCTATGTCTTATCATAGCACCTTTCATGAGGAGGGTTTCACCTTTACACCAGGAAAAAATAGAAATGAATAAAATTAACCATACAAAGTTGTTGGTAAATGCCATACAATGCCAAGGATTCACACAATAAGTTATGTTCTACGTACGCTTGTCTTAAGAAGCAGCGGAACACTGACCTTTCATGTCCATTTGTTTTGGGCTCTCCCCCCCCCTCTCCCTTACCCTCTTGCTGAGTCCAGGGTGTGCGAACCTGTCCAGCCTGGAAACCATGAGCCCCCAGGAGAGGAAGAGACAGGGCTACATCCACGAGCTGATGGAGACCGAGGAGAAATACGTGGAAGACCTGCAGATTGTCCTGGAGGTAACGCAAAGGTTTTTCACATCACATTTCGCCACATACAGGATATGTGGTGAAAGGTTTGGTTGACATACCAGGTACTATCTGTGCTCAAAAAAGAACACAATACAATTGAATAAAAATATAATAAAATAAAATAAGATACAATATAAGTTTTAACAGAAATTAAGAACATTATAAATATATGTAAAACAAAAACTGGATAGGCAGGGAGATGTACAAAATTGATTGTGCAAAATGGCCAGGGTTAAAGTGTCCGTAACTCCCGCATTATAACCTTACAAAGGTGTGTTGTGGTCTTTATTTAGATTGAATCACTCCTTCTGAGCATGCGTGCTTCCCTTGCTCCCAGGTGTTCCATAAGCCCATGTCCGAGTCCGGTCGCTTGACTGAGGCGGAGATGGGCATGATGTTTGTCAACTGGAAGGAGTTGATCGCCTGCAACACCAAACTACTGAAGTAAGCAACCAATGAATGACCACATGATGCATAAATAGCCTCAGCAGATGTCGACGATCGTTGGATGATCGAAAGACAACAGGAGAGGTTGAGGAGGCCGCTCGCTGTCCCCAAAATAAGATAAACTTTCACTCAACTATTTAATGATGGTTTTTCTTCGCGTTATCTCTAAAACCCAAAGACATTTTTCATCTGGCTTTGGTTTTATTTTGTACACAGTATGTATATAGTAAGCGTATGTGTTTAGATAAATATCGTGTGTGTGTGTGTGTGTGTGTGTGTGTGTGTGTGTGTGTGTGTGTGTGTGTGTGTGTGTGTGTGTGTGTGTGTGTGTGTGTGTGTGTGTGTGTGTGTTCACGCCAGGGCGCTGCGCGTGCGTAAGAAGACGGGCGGGGACAACATGCCGGTGCAGGTGATCGGAGACATCCTGGCCGCGGAGCTGGCCCACCTGCAGCCCTACATCCGCTTCTGCTCCTGCCAGATCAACGGCGCCTCCCTGCTCCAGACCCGGACCGACAACCAGCCCGAGTTCAAGGACTTCCTCAAGGTGAGGGGGGTCGGGGGGGGGGAGGGGGGAGAGGGGAGAGAGGAGAGAGAGAGAGAGAGAGAGAGAGAGAGGCTACAAGTGGCTGCTGAGTGACTTAATGTACAGATTTAAATGTGATCAGGAGGATAAAGGGATAATAGGGCTGAGAAGAGAGGAATACAGAGTCAGAATATGGATGAATTGTGAGCTTAGGGGCGGCATTTTTTTTTCCGTAGTATGCATAGATGAATTATAATTGTGTTAGTTCTGGTTATTTGATATTTATTCCTTTTAACCGTGTGAAACTGTTTCCTGACCACAGAAACTAGCCACTGACTACAGGTGCAAAGGAATGCCATTGTCCAGCTTCCTACTGAAACCCATGCAGAGAATCACGCGCTACCCCCTCCACATCAAGAACGTAAGACCCGGACCAACACCGCCTAGGTCTCAGTGTGCACTGATGTCCCAGGGTCCTCAAACACTAGAAAACCTCCCGTGTGTGTGTCACAGATCCTGGAGAGTACAGCCGAGGGCCACGCAGACAGGGGGCCCTTGAAGGAGGCCCTGGAGAGGGCCGAGGAGCTGTGTCAGCAGGTGACTCCTCCGCTCCCGTCACCTCCAGTCCCCCTCTCCTCTCCTCTCCTCCTGTCCCCCTCCCCTCCCCTCATCTCTCCTCTCCTCTCCTCCTGTCCCCCTCCCCTCCCCTCATCTCTCCTCTTCTCTCCTCCTGCCCCCCTCCCCTCCCCTCTCCTCTCCTCTCCTCTCCTCTCCTCCTGTCCCCCTCCCCTCCCCTCTCCTCTCCCCCCCTCTCCTCCCCTCTCCCCTATCCTCTCCTCTCCTCCCCTCACCTCTCCCCCCCTCTCCTCTCCTCTCATCTCCTCCCCTCTCCTCCCCTCTCCTCTCCTCCCATCTCCTTCCCTCTCCTCCCCTCTCCTCCTGTCCCCCTCCCCTCCCCTCTCCCCCTCTCCCCTCTCCTCTCCTCCCCTCTCCTCCTGTCCCCCTCCCCTCCCCTCTCCCCCTCTCCCCTCTCCTCTCCTCCCCTCTCCTCCCGTCCCCCTCTCCCCTCTCCTCTCCCCCCCTCTCCTCCCGTTCCCCTGTTGTCCCCCTTCCTCCATCCTCTTCTCCACAGTGGACGAGGTTCCGGAGGTGAATTAAAGATTAAACGACCCGAACGTTGTGCTCCCCCAGGTCAACGAGGGCGTGCGGGAGAAGGAGAACTCGGACCGGCTGGAGTGGATTCAGAACCACGTGCAGTGCGACGGAGTCAGTGAGGTGAGTCACTCCACCGCCCACGCAGTCAGAACCACTGGACAGTTACCGCCACACCCGTCACGACTGGAAACGAGTTCTGATTACCCTTACCCCGATTTATAAAATAATGGATGATATAAATGGGTTGGCGTATGTTCCTCACCTGCATGTATCCGGAGAGATGTGCTGCTCATACTGTTCCTCTGTCCACAGAACCTGGTGTTTAACTCCCTCACTAACTGCCTGGGCCCCAGGAAGCTGCTGCACAGCGGCAAGGTGAGTGGAACGTCTTGATGTACCTGAAATAATTCAATGTATTACTATTTATTTACGTCTAAGTGCAGAAGAGTGTAGCTGCTAAACGCCAAGTAGAAAGATACCGGGTTTGATTCCCAACGTCCGCAGCCTGCGCCTCACGCTGGCCTGTCCCTTAGCATCATGCAGCTGTAAGTCCCTTTGTTGAAGTGGACCGTCAGCTCAATAGTAGGGGTGTGGATATTTATGATTCTCACGATTCGATTTTGATTCTTGGGGGTCACAATTTCGAATCAAAATTGATTCTCGATTCAAAACCATTCCTGGTTCCAAATCTATTCGCATTTCAGTACATTGTGGGGTTAATTTCAGGACCAAGTCTACTCTAAGAAAGGTGGTGGGGCAATTGAGGGCATGAAAGCAGAGTAAAGTGTGTATAAGATTATGTCGTTCATGTATATACAAATATACAAAAAAATAAAACGTTCTAAATAGTACAACTAAAGGATGTTGAGCAAAGTGAGTGGTTTTACTCCTCCATCTTGTGGCAGGCTGTGTTGTCCTATATATAACTATATTTACACACGGCTGACCTCCGAGTGCGCCCCTCTTGTGTCTCCATCTGGCCTCCATCTCTCATGTCTCCCAGATGCACAAGGCCAAGAGCAACAAGGAGCTGTGGGCGTTCCTCTTTAACGACTTCCTCCTGCTGACACACACCTCCAAACAGTTCACCTCATCTGGTCCCGACAAACTGTTCAGCAACAAGAACAACATACAGCTCAAGATGTACAAGCCGGTGAGCCTCAGTGCCAACACACAACCAGCCCGTTCCGTGTGGTGGTACGGCCGACATATAGCACACACAACAACCCTGTTCTATGTGTTGGTACAACCCGACATATAACAAACACAACCACCCCGTTCCATGTGGTGGTACGACCCGACATAGACACCCAACAACCCCGTTCTATGTGGTGGTACGACCCGACATAGACACACAACAACCCCGTTCTATGTGGTGGTACGACCCGACATAGACACCCAACAACCCCGTTCTATGCGGTGGTACGACCCGACATAGACACACAACAACCCCGTTCTATGTGGTGGTACGACCCGACATAGACACCCAACAACCCCGTTCTATGCGGTGGTACGACCCGACATAGACACACAACAACCCCGTTCTTTGTGGTGGTACGACCCGACATATAACACACACAACAACCCTGTGCCATGTGGTGGAATGACCCGACATAGACACACAACAACCCCGTTCCATGTGATGGCGCGACCCAACATTAAGTTTACCCAACATAACACTCTTTTAGTCCTCCCCTTTTTATTTGAATGTTTTTTGTATTTTGTATTTTATTTTATTTTTTGAAAAAAAATTGTAATCAATCTAACTGTTGGGGCCTTTTACGTGGACCACGCTATAATGGTTACCGTTTGAGCCGGTCCTCTCTCGTTCCTCAGCCGGTGTTTCTAAACGAAGTCCTGGTGAAGCTTCCGGACCCTTCCAGTGATGAACCCATCTTCCACATCTCACACATTGACAGAGTGTACATCCTCAAGACCGACAACATCAATGAGAGGTACACACACGTATGCATGCATACGTGCACACACACGCATGCCCACAGATGCACACACTCACACTCACACTTACACTCAGACACACACACACGCATGCATGTGTACACAATCACACACATCTACCTTATATGTACTTACACGTACAAACAAAAACACACACACATGAAAACATACGCGCACACGCACGCATTTTGTGTGTAAGGATGTGAAGATGTAGAAAGTATGTATGTATGTATGTATCTGTGTGTGTATGTATGTATGTATGTGTGCTAACGACAGTGGATTAAATGCTCGTTTGTAGGACGGCGTGGGTTCAGAAGGTCAAGGCTGCTTCTGAAAACTTTATCGAGACAGAGAAGAAGAAAAGAGAGAAAGCCTATCAGGGTTTGTACGCACGCACGCAACATGAAAACAGGAAATGGTTCCGTTTTAACGTCTACATATTTTTATATTGCTTTCAATATACGACCACCTTAATTTCACTTGTTTACTCTTATACTCTTATAGTTATTGTGTTTTATGATTTATTTGTAATGGCGCGTCCCGGTTGTACACATATGACTTTGGATAAAGCTGGACTGTGTGTGTGTGTGTTCCCCCAGCCCGCTCCCTGAAGCCCAGCGGGATCGGGCGGCTGCTGGTCACCATCCTGGAGGCCACGGAGCTCAAGCCCAACAAGGCCCATGGTGAGAACGGACCTCCTGAACCCGCTCCAGTCATTCACCACCGTATTCTTTGCTCTCTTTGTAACAAACATTGTTTCTTTGTTCTTTTTTTAAACGTATGTTTTTCTCCATTGCTTTGTTCCTTTCCCCTCCTCTCTTTCTCCTCTTTTCTCTCCTCTATCTCTCCTCTCCTCTATTCCTCCTCTCTCCTTTCCCCTTATCCCTTTTCTCCTATCCTCTCCCATCTCTCTCCTCTTTTCTGTCCACTCCTATCTCTCTTCTACTTTCCTCTCATTCTCCTCTCCTCTTCTCCTCTTTTCTCTTTCCCCCCCCCCCCCCCCCCCCTTGCAGGTAAGAGCAACCCCTACTGCGAGGTGACCATGGGGGCTCAGATGTACACGTCCAGGACCCTCAACGACACGCTCAACCCCAAGTGGAACTTCAACTGCCAGTTCCACATCCGGGACCTCTACCAGGACGTGCTCTGCATCACCATCTTCGAGAGGGACCAGTTCTCCCCCGACGGTCGGTCCATCACCCCCGCCGTGCCTCTCTCCTGCTCTCCACTCCTGATCGAGGCCGATGCCACTGCTCTCTCTGTTGTACACCCTCAAGACATAATAATTTGGAGCAGGATTTCAGTTATTTAATTTCACATTTCGTTGATTTCGGTGTTTGTTGTAGACCGTATCTCGGTTAGCTTTTATTCATTATTATTAAGTTTTGACATTTCTGGGACAAATCGTTCTCAATAATTTTTTTCATCGTTTTTTGTTGTTACTTTCTCCCTGACTAACTTCCCCCTCTCCGCCTCTCCTCCATCCCGTTCCCTCCCCTCCCCCCCTGGCTCCTCCCCCTCCCGCAGACTTCCTGGGCCGCACCGAGGTTCCCGTGGCGACCATCAAGAAGGAGCTGGAGAACAAAGGCGCGGCCACGCGGCGCCTGCTGCTCCACGAGGTGCCCACGGGGGAGGTGTGGGTGCGCCTGGACCTGCAACTCTTCAACCCCAAGTAGTCCAGCAGTCGGAGTAGAGTGACTGTCTATCACCGCCGTTCCAACAGGAACCGCCCTTAGCCATGTGCTAGAGTGGCTCTGTTTCTTTCCCACGTGACACACGTCTGGCATTAAGAAGATACGGCTGGGAACTCGCTCGAAATAAGCCACCACTAAGAAATCGATCGTTTCTGAGCACTGCAACATAGCCTTTTTCAAAGTCCCTACTCTGGAAGGCCCTGGTGATGGGGTTACAATTGTTTTTATGATGGGGAAATGTTCACCAAGTACTTGATTTGTTTTTGGTATCTATGCATAAAACAACAAGCAATATATTTCAAATTAAATCGAAGGTTTCCAGGTATTTACCAGGCTAAAAAGGGGTTGAATAAGTCCCCTACATTAGGGGCCGTCTAGTCGAAGAGTGTCTTCCAATCGCAATATTCACACTAGAAGATGGGAATGAAACTCAAGTTCACTTGCTTTTTGCTGCTCTCCTTAAATCTATAAAATAATAACCTTTATCTGAACGTATTTTGAAGTTATTTTTATATAGCCTCTATGGTAAAAATCCATTTACTGTTAATATAACCCAAATTATTTCTTGATATATTATTTTGGCAAGCCTGCTCAACTACATAACATTTTTTTTCTTCCTTGTACTCTTATCCGTTTGTCGGGGAATCAACAAGATGTATATTTTGAGTGATGGTGATGGGGAAAGACATTGTCAAAAGCCATAGATACTTTTATTTTTTACTATCAGCCATGGTGATTCCAAAGACCTGCTGGCCAGTTCGCTCATGCAATGCTCGGTCTGGGCTGATGACGGCGGCTGCTCTCTTCAGTTCAGAGGACGAGCAAACTAAGCACAAACATGGCGTCTCCAGTTCTAACCAAAGGGACGGGCTCTTGAGCCCTCTGCACATGAGTCAGATGGGTGGGGAACCCCAGAATCCGTTATGTTTTATTTTTTAATATTCTGGGTTTCGAAGTCTCAATCCCTATTGTCAAGGAAATGTTTTCATGCACTGTAATGGACGTCTTTGTGCATATAGGTGTGGGTGTTTCACACAGACACATCCTTTAGACACGTGTGTGTGTGTGTGTGTGTGTGTGTGTGTGTGTGTGTGTGTGTGTGTGTGTGTGTGTGTGTGTGTGTGTGTGTGTGTGTGTGTGTGTGTGTGTGTGTGTGTGTGTGTGTGTGTGTGCGCATACCTGTGTCTATATGCATGTCTGTTTTTAAGAGAAAGGCAGTCAAACAGGATTGATATGTGAGATAAGCAGTCGTAGAGCTGTACAAACAACAACATAAGCTGAAGATCGTTAGGAGATGTTTGGTTTCTACAGATGGTTATAATACGTAGCCTTCATAATAATGCTATCCTTTTGAATATGACACCAGCCGTATGTTTGGCCAAGTTTGCGCTCAAAGGACAAGTTACATGTCTTAATTTTTGCTATTTCACTTTCAACATTTGTCTCTTGTCATTAACGGGAAGAGAGAGTGTCAACATTTTGAGGCATTGCATTGCCAACGATTACAGAACAGTATTTTTTTTTTTAACGATTCACCTAGGATTAATTTGGTTCAGTTCAATTAGTTTAGTTTAATCCACTCTCCTTCTTCTGAAATGTCTGCGAACTCCTGTCCCTGCTACAATCAATGGTTTCTTTCTCTCATCTCAAGATGTTGTCTCATGGGGTCACCTTAAACCCAGTACTACAAAGACAACTTATTGTGTGTGAAATGTGTTCCTTTGCTTCCCTATGCTCTTGTGTGCGTTTTGCCACCTTTACTTTGCAACTGTCCTGCTAGAGAGTCACCTAGTGGTCTATTGGCCACCAGTGGCAGGAAGAAAAAGATTGTATTTATTTTTTAATTTATGCGTGTGGGACTATCTTGACTGTTGAGGTTCAGTCCTCAACAGTCGTGTGTCTGAAACAGTTAGTTTCGTCTAAATCTAGCCATGGTGTTTAGTGAGGCAACACAGTGCGTTAGCTGATGAGACGATCCCCTTGATTACCTTGTACTGTAAAACTAGGACCGTAGTCTGTTCGTCACGCCTGCTGTCTGGACGTCTCCTGCTTGATTATAATCCACACAGTAAACAAACACCTTGGGCTATTGCCTTTAGGTTTGAACGGTCCCGTATAAAACGCTGTTTTATATTTGTTTGGTTTTCTTTTATGGACGATGTGAGGGTGAACCAGCGCTCTTTATGTGTATGTGCGGGTGGTCGTTGGGGGTTTGTGGGTTTGTGATTTGGTTTTTACCTGGATCTTAACGTAGTACTACTGTGCTGTACCTAACATGCTGCCTGCGCATGGCTTCTGAGCGTGGAGACCCCCTCTCTCTAACCTGCTGAGTGTGCCCCCCTGGGGTCTCCACACGGCACTCACAATCAGGGTTTCTTACGTACAATAAATAAAGATATTCAAATGACCGAGTGATTCTGAGTATTGTGTGTGCGTTTGCGTATGCATGCGTGTGCGTGCGTGCGTGCGTACGTGCGCGTCTGAGAACAGTAGTATTATGGAAATGGAACAGTAATATAAATAGAAGTCTATATAAATAAGAGGCCCTGGGGGTATGCTGTCCCAGGTGGGTTTGTCAGTGCGCACTGATGGATTCCGTGAAAAGATCCTTCACTCTTCTGAGGCTCTGCCCTCCTGAGGAGACCCGGCGTTAGGTACCTCCTCCCCGGCCGCCCCCGCTGATCTGTGACGGACGGATGTAGGACATCCCCAAGTCTCAGAGCTGGCTCACCCAGAGGTGGCAGCTCACAGTAAGCAAAGGACGCTGGGTTATGGAAACTAGGTCTGGGTTACAATATACCGTTTGGGCTTTTTCGTTTGTCCAAAGTGACACATTTTTTGATTCCCGAAATAATGCATTATACAGGTAGACTGCAGTCAATACGATTTGCTTGTGTTTATGTGTATTGTTGTGCTTAACAGGACACACCTGTGTTGAATGAAAACGATACCTCTACCTGTCTCAATGTATGGAAAATACAGCGAATTCTGTTCTTATTGTTATAGTACACACTTAAGGTAGATGTTTCCCTGGTGCATTGTTTAGTTCCAATCAGTCATTCATATTTGGGTGTCCAAAGCAAGCCATGAAATTCAAAGCTATCAAATATGTATGCAGTCATATTTTTCATAAATTTGAGTTGGTGGGTGGACGTACATGATACTGTTGACCCGATGCGATCCCTGCCGGACCTACTCTAAGAACTCGAAGAAGAAGAAGAGTACGTCAAACACTAAATCTAAAATGTACACAAGCCTTATTTAAATGAGTTGTCTCCGTGTGGTTGGTGAATAACATAGATGTAATATTAATGGAAAGGAAGGAACCATTACCTATGGGACATTTTTCAGTAATCCTATATTCATAGATTAACGTTTAATTTACACAAGATTTATGTGTGATCCAATGTACTGGCTTTAATCCTGTCGTTCTGAGCACAGGTTCCTGAATAGACATTGGAGATGCAATAGTGAGGCCTCACTAGGCACAGAAACTACGGTTCAACTTTATTCATAAGGCCGGAGGGAAAGGTGTGAGAACAAACTAAATTTAAACTCTTCATAGACCCGAGGCTCTTGAAGTCTTCCTGCCTGCACAGAAGGAATGACCCCGCGGGAGGGAGCGACGACAGAAACTCAGGGTTTGGAACAAAGCTACTTCCAGGGAGGGGAGGAGTCCTCACCAAGTCGCTGGTGCAAGGAAAGGAACGTTTCTACCCAGATATTCCCCCAAAAGCCATTTATATTGCATGGCTCCCCTGCTCAGTCACTAAACATTCCGGCCCTGGCCCTTCCAACCCCCACCTGGGCGCTGCCTATGCCGGAGGAGGAAATGTAGTGTGGAAGAGAAAAGCAGAAATGCATCAGCATGGCTAGATGGAGGAGTAGACACAATAGAAAAACAAGATCTGAACGTATCCTGAGGTCACAGGCGGGGGAGAGAGAATGCAGGAAGACAGAGGGACAGCTTAAAGGGGAGAAAAGAATGTAGCGACGGAGAAAAAGGAGAGAAAGAGAGAGAGAAACACAGAGGATGAGTTTGAGAGGACCACAGCTTCAGTTCGTCCAGCCATGGGAATGATTTGATTAGCAGCACATGAACAGCTGCCTTACATAACACACACACACACACGCATGCACACACATGCACAAGATCACACGCACACAC
>NC_044061.1:8819882-9059882 GCF_902167405.1 Gadus morhua
CGTCAGCTTCATGACTGTCCGAGGAACAGTAACCCAGACAACATGACTCTCATACCGGCGGGCGGGCATGTCCCCAGTGGGGACAACCAATCAGAGGACTGGGAGGACCCCGCAGACATGTCGGCAAGGCAACGGAGACGCTTTGAGAGAGCCCTTTTGAGCACCAGGGTTTTTACTTCGGCAGATGGTATTATACACACACACACACACACACACACAGACACACACACACACACACACACACACACACACACACACACACACACACACACACACACACACACACACACACAAACACGCACTCACAGGGACCAACTGTTCATAAAATAATGACTTTCATTTGAGGGTAATGTAAAAGGACATTGTATGCTTTTGTCAGTGTACACTCATCTGTCCTGTGTGTATTCGTGTGTGTGTGTGTGTGTGTGTGTGTGTGTGTGTGTGTATTTGTGTGTGCGTGTGTGTGTTTACATGTGTGTGCCTGAGCGCTCATGTTTCTTGTATGTGTGTGTGTGTGTAGATCTGGACAGATCCCAACGCCTGGAGGAGAGAGAGAGGATCCTGCGGGAGATCTGGATGAATGGACAGCCAGACATCCGCACCGTAACCCAGAGCCTCAACAGATACTACTGACCCGACCCCACTGTCTGACACACTCCGCACACCCTCTGCAACGGCCTGCTCCAATAGACTATGTGTCAAGAAAAGGAAAACAGAGGAAAACGAAAAGAAATGCAATGGAATTAAAGGGAAGGGGAGGGACGGGCGTTGTCTCATTATTTCACGGTGCTTTGGTTGGGCTTTAAGTCAGTTGGAATTGTGTTTCAACTTGTGTTGTCAATAGAATATCCCTACAAAGTACTCATGTTTACCGATGACTTTACAGTTGTGGTAGTCCCAAAAACAATACATTACACAGAACTAAGGAAAGTAGCCCACGACCACAGAACCGATCCTTCAATGGACAATGTTAAACCAAGGACATATTAACTGTACAACTTATTTTCTATCTCCAGGCTTTGTCAGAAGCCTCTGTTGTTTATAACATTGAGTGCAATTGTTGATTATAATAAATACATGTGAGGTTTTTTTTAAGAGAATTACGTTTTTCTTGTATAATTTCTGATGTGTTACAATATCAATAGCCTATATATCGATAGATTTGTATCTATACAGATACAAATTCTGAGGACGAAATGGAAAACAACAAATGAGACAAACCTCACGTTCATTTTTTTCACAAGAACTTTGTTTTTGTAGAATATCAATCTATTCGTTTTGGAAAACATTGGAATATTCTGGGATTGCTACTTTTGCGTGGAGAGCAGACACTGCCATCTTTTGGAAAGTAGTGAAGACACATGCACTGCATACTGCGGCACCACACTAATACGCATACTACTCCAGTCACTGAACATGTAGTAGGCCTATGGCATCCTCTAAAAGCATTCATTATTCTCGACTCGAGGCTGAACAATTAAATAGCCTTACATGCCAAAACGGGACAGAGGCGTTTAGGCATCAAACAAGCGAACAATTGTAAGGCTATTAGTATTAAGTAGGCTATTTTAAGAGCAGTAATTTGCCCCTTTTGCATTATACCTTACTCGGTCAACGTAACTATTTTGGTTAAATACAGAATTCTAACTCACTAGGTGCCCATATAGGCTACCTGTCTTTTAAGCATCGCTACCGCTTTAACGGGACGGGGCTGTGACGTGAGAAGCCCCTCGCTGGATAACGGGCCGAGAGAGAGCGGGGTACAGTTGGACCGACTCCCAAACAGCACGTCCATATATACCTGCAGCAGATAGCATCACAACCCAGGGTTGCATTCTCTAAAGACCCGGCTTTTCTTTGGAAAATGAGGGACTATTCGGCGCCTCCGAGTCGTGGAGGCGCGTGTGTGTCCTGCTGCCAAGTTTGTATCTTTGCGTTTACTGCGCTTCTGCTCGTGGCGGAGAGGACCGCGGGTGAGTTCTAACCGGGACCGCGCACAGAAAAACGCACACATAGACACACGCAAGCAGCCTGCAGGCGAGGCACACTGCGGGCCTATGCTCATCGGCAGTGCTACAGTCAGTGGTGTCAATGGGATATCAATTAAAAATACAAAAATTAACTATACAGAGGATGCCGTTAAAGTTTCAGTGGTATTTTAAAACAGTTTGGACCTGTGTAATGACATGACTGGACCCGCCTCTGCAGCCAACACCACTGCGTCTAATACCTCCGTTTGTTGTGAACATCTGCCTGCCGAGGAAAATGCCAACTCATCGCTAACTGCGACCACACTGCCTGTATGCCCTACGGATACAACTGATGTTACAGACTCAGACTGTTAAGCGTAACACTACCCTACAACACACTGTTTATAAGAATATGCAGCCATGTTGTCAAGTTTGAGCGCCCTTTTTTTGGAGGTGATATGGGCGCGGGGATGGGCGTACCCCAGTATTATTTGGCCTACCCCGCACGACCAGCCTACCCGTTTGTCAGCTAGAACAGTTCGGATTACATCGCTAGGGTGATGGACATGGTGTGAGCGGATTGGAAGGAGTAATGAGGCAGGTGGCAGCTACTGAGTATTATGCAGCAGGCTCATTAAATGGGACTAGAGAGAGAGAGAGAGCTGCAGAGAGCATCAGACAGTCTGGTTGTGAGTGAGAAGTAGACTATCTGCATTACAAAGGTCATTTAGATGACAAAATGAAAACGTGTCCTGGTGGAGATAGAAATGGAATGTCCAAGTACGCATGCACACAATCACACACCCATGCACTGTCACTGATCCCATCTCACGTCATAGTTTGCATACTGTAGTTGTTTACATCTGGTGTGAGCATTAGTAGTGGCCAAAGCTAATGCAAACATTAAATGCCATGACAGTATTGATCTAAAATATTCTGAAATAAACATAATCTTGTGTGTGTGTGTGTGTGTGTGTGTGTGTGTGTGTGTGTGTGTGTGTGTGTGTGTGTGTGTGTGTGTGTGTGTGTGTGTGTGTGTGTGTGTGTGTGTGTGTGTGTGTGTGTGTGTGTGTGTGTGTTATCTCTCTCTTTCACAGTTATCTACTGTTTTGTCTACTATTTGTGGATCGGACACAACTACTGCTATGCTTACCTGGCTGGCTTCACTGCCCTGTTCCTACTGCCCGGTAAGATGATATGATAGGGGGATAAGGATGGAACAATGGATGGTTAAGATAGCTAGTCATGCTGGTTGATTTAATTGATTTGATTGGTTGATCACATGTCATTCTCGTAGGCTGGGCTCCTCAGTGGCTGAGCTACCTGTGGTACCTTTCGGATGGACGCATACGCATGAAGTCCCTCACCTGGACACACATACTGCACCTGGGCATATTCAAAAGGTAGTGTGTTTGTGTGTGTGTGTGTGTGTGTGTGTGTGTGTGTGTGTGTGTGTGTGTGTGTGTGTGTGTGTGCGTGCGTGTGTGTGTGTGTGTGTGCGTGTGTGTGCTTGTGTGCGTGCGTGCGTGTGTGTTGGTGTGTGTGTATGTGTGTGCGTTGGCAGACAACACTAACAACTACTTCCATTTAGCTTCACCCTCCACAACTCCACCCATTTTCCAGATAAAATACATTTTATTTTCAACTGACGTGCTCTATGAAATGAGCTCAAGCAGCATAAGTATCTGAAACATTCATGACATATTTGATCACATAGTGACGTGACAAGAAGAGAAACTAAGATAATTTCTCTCTCTCTCTCTCTCTCTCTCTCTCTCTCTCTCTCTCTCTCTCTCTCTCTCTCTCTCTCTCTCTCTCTCACACCCTCTCTCCCTGCCCACCTCCGGCCTGTGTCTCTCTCCCACCAGGCTGTGGGAGTGCCTGGTCCTGCCAGAGGAGGATGTGTACGGGGAGATCATGCAGCAGGCCGACGTGTCGGCCCTGCGTCTGTTTGAGGCCCTGGTGGTCACTCTGCCTCAGACCCTGCTGCAGACCTACGTCCTCATCTGTACCGACATAGGCATCAAGTCCCCAGGTACAGCTGGGAAACCGCGCTGCTGCTGCTGCTACTATGTAGCTCGATCTCTTTCCGGTAAAAGGTTGTGTGTGAACTGATAAAGAACCTGAGATGGAGCGTTTCAGGAGGGCATTTCTTATCCTATGGTTTTTCATCTTCCGCAAATGCTTTCTTTCTCTTCGGGAATGCAATCTATTGTATTTTCCTTACTTAATTGTTGTTGACGCTTTGGCAATATTGTAATATGCTCTGTCTTTCTCTTTTCCCATTCTCTTCTTCTCTTTCTCTCTGACTAACTTTATCCTTTCTCTTCCTGTGTGGCTTTCTCTCCTCTCTGTTTCTCCGTCCTATAGCTTCTGTTTGCTTTGTGGTGTGCCTGATATCCCTGGCCTGGGCCCTGGTTCTCTATGCCAGGGCCTGCTCGCTCATTAGACCTGGCCACCTGCCTATGACCCCTGCCGCCATACTATGTAGACTGCTATGGAGGGTGGGTATTCACCAGAACACAAGAGCCTACTTTTTTTCTACTTTCTATGTTTACTCAAGTCAATATGTGTGGATATATGTGCACTTTATGTGGGTGCTTGTGCTTGCATGGACTGTGACATTCAATTTTTAGATGAGATTGTATGTAATGTTAACAAAGACGATATGTCTATTCTGTTGGACTCTGTTTATGTTTGTTTATATGTGTGTGCGCGTGTGTGTGTGTGAGTGTGTGTGTGTGAGTGTGTGTGTGTGTGTGTGTGTGGGGGGGGGTTTGATCATTCTTCGCCTCCCTGTCCACAGGTGGGCATGCTGGGATCTCGGTTTGCTATTCTCATGCTCTTCACACGGATCTTCAAACAGTGGATCCTTGGGGTCATAGGTCAGTCTGGATTTTAGAGGCTGATGCCAATCCCGACATTGGGGGGGAAAATAACAATATCAATATATCGGCCAATATTCATAATGTACATATCGGTTGTTCGATGTTTATATTGTGTTATCCTGGGGTTGGAGCAACTCCTTGTGATTTGCTGCTCAACCTCCAGGAATGCTTCGTGCCACAGCAACATCACATTAAAATAAGGAGCCAAAGGAACCACTTAAGTGTATGGAGGAGCTACTAACCTTCACACAGAACCTGATGTAAAACTGTGTTAGGAGTGTTGAAATGGATATGCTCGTTTGAACCAATCAGAGGTTCAACCACCACTGTAGCAGATTTATAAAGATTGAACTACATCACCATTTCTAAAGTTTTCATATCGGCGCATATCGGCAAACATATAGCTGTGATGTTTGATTGGCCGACTGATATATCCATCTGGCTCTTATATCAATGTGCATGCACCCATTTGTTCAGCGATGAGTGTGTGTGCTATGTCTGTAATCTCTGCGTGTGCCTATGAGGATGACTAATTTGCTGGACGATTGTTAATGGATGTAAATGTTTCCTTTGGGGGCTGGCTGCTTGTTGTTTGCTGTGACTCAGGTGTGCACTGGCTAGGCGCTACGTTTTGGATGGTGTCCCAGCAGACAGACATCATCAAGTCTGTTGGCCGGTGGAGGCTCTTCAACCTAGTGCTGGGAGCCATACACATCTTCCTCTTCCTCAACGTGAAGTACGGACAATCCCGCTATCGCATGGCCGGGTTCTACCTGGTGAGTCGTCCGTGTGTGTGTTTGTGTGTGTGTGTGTGTGTGTGTGTGTGTGTGTGTGTGTGTGTGTGTGTGTGTGTGTGTGTGTGTGTGTGTGTGTGTGTGTGAGCGTGTGCGTGTGCTTGTATGTGTGTATGTGCTTAAAATTGGTGTCACACATTGGTCACTCCCTTTGTTTGGTCACTTCCTGTGTTTAGTGGGTGGACAGGAATCAAATTTAGTTTTGGCAAGGGAGGCGTCATTGATTGGAATGTAATGTAATGCAAGTGCTGTGCTGTACTATTAACAAGACAACATTAGGTGAAATGCAACAATGTGCTTAGAATTTAATTCTGTTAAGTTTAATGAACCACGCTGCAGAATGCAGTATTGAACAGACAATCTCATCTCATCGTTAAGTCAATAAGATGTGAAAACAAGAGTTTCTTGAATGCAGACAAGAGTTTGCTTTTTTTAACTTGGCCTATACCAACCCTATTCAAAAGTCATATGCATCATATTTTTAACATATAAAAGACAGAAGAGCAAGAGATTGATTATTCCTGTACTATTCCACAATATTATGCTATTAAGGCTCAGATGTACAACAATCAAGAATCATGTTGTGCATTAAGGATGGGCTGCTGATCTGCCATCAAAACGTTTAGCAGAACAGCTACACACTTTTTTTTCTAACTCTGGTCTGCTCATAAAATGATGCCACACCCCGGCTAGAGGAGTCTGCATGTCGCAGTTCAGTCAATACCCATGTAGGTTTTCATTAATGACCAGTTGGTTGGAGATGTCTCGCTCTCTCTGAGCTGGTGGGGTCTTACATATTCTGGTAAATGGCAGACACATTCTGCCAGCCTGATTTGAAAGGGGTCAGAATGTGTTATATTTGACACAGTACAGCAGGTGTCCTTGTTTACAATATTAACACATTATTGTCTAAGAGCCGCGAGCAAAACACTAATGGCTAATAGACTGCAACCTCGACCGTCTGCACTGATGTTCTGTCAGACATCCAGGAGACACGTTGTCTAGTCATGTCTTGGCCTCGCCCATATTTTCCCTAATGTTATGCGACAAATACTCATGAATAGGTTCTCAATGATCTCATACTCTCTGAGTATGACACAGACCCTTTAGGTATTGATTTACTGAGTGACTCTTCACTCTTCCCGTCACTGAATGAAGTCAGCCACCATATGTCCCCAGGGTTGTTGTTTTTTCCAAACAGAACAGTTAAAATCCAAACAAAATAAACAACACATTCCAACATGCCTGTACATGAGTACGTCTGTAACGTGTGAACTGTACCTCAGTCCAGAAAGTGACTCAGTTTTCATTTTGGACAACGCCCCATACACAATCATACACAAGACTTGAATTAAACTTCCCTTCAATGCAATTCACTTCTAATATGAGCTTTTGTACACTGTTGATCCCCTGTTGTAGGCCATGTGGATTGAGAATGCCTTCCTTCTGTTGGCCTCATCCTGGCTGTTCAGCATGGCATCATGGGATACCGTGGGCATACCGGCAGCTGTGTTCTGCAGCTTCCTTATCGGTGAGACACAACTACAACCATACTAATACATATCTGGGAGCGAGAAAACCACTCAAACTCATTCACTTTACAGTATATATATCAACCGTTTATCTCTTGCTTACATCCCTTTCTCTTCCTTCCCCTTGTTGTCATCAGGAGTCATAGCACTGGTGTTGTACTACCGTTTCCTTCATCCAAAGTCCTTTGAGATCTTCCAGAGTATTCGCCACAGGGGGATCGGAGGAGCCTGCACTGAGCGAGGATCTACACTCTCATTGGAGGAGAAAGTGACCCCTAGCTTCAATCGCCATGTTGCACTTTCCGGTAGGTTCCCAGGGAAAATCCGCCTAGTATTTCTCCAGCAGCCGGCCAGCCATTTTGATGTGTACCTATTGTTGTTGTTCATGCTTTGAGGTGGTGGAACTCTCATGGACCTTCCCCATCAATGGGAGGGATGGAGGCACCATCACTGGCTGCTGATTCGCCTAGCCATGAAGACAGGGGACGTAGGCAGGATCTGCTCAGCCTATGGGGAGGGAGGATTGGCAGGACTGATGGGTCTGGACGAGGAAGTGGTTTACTCCCCTGACATGCCTCATCATACCCCGGTAGGTTGAGAAACCTTACGTTTCAGTCTAGTATGTCATTCAATTATTTTCAAAAGTTGCTTTCTTCCAGGAAACGATTTCAATTCAATTTTAAATAATGGCTTCCAGTTTTTCTGATTATAACCTTAAAAGCTATAATTGGGCTCTTGTGTTCTTTCGTGCTCAATCATCTCAGGTGCCACAAATTCAGCCACATTCTCCTCCCCAACCTTCTCCTCTACCGACTCCTCCACCGCATCCACAGGTAATGTCCTCCTCCTCTTCTTCTAGACATGTCCATGAACCCCAATGCATTGTTGGTTATTAATGGCAAGAACATTTAAATAAAATAAGAAAATATGGTCAGCAAATGGTGACATAACGATTAAGCAAGTACGGCAGCAGTTCTTGCCAGCTGGAAGCTGGAGTCTGTAGCGATCGCAGGCCTGTATAAGCTCGTCCAATCATTTCATACGGGTGACATTCGGCCCGTATGAAATGATTGGTTGGCTTGTGTGTCTACCTACCTACCTGGCAACCTGCGCACACTCTTCCCGTGCCCTCATGGCACATCACCGGCGTAGTCCTCCACAAGGCTAGGCAGTCTATTGCTGAAGTATGTTTGGCTTACTGTGGCTGGTTTCTCCGAATTGCCTCACCTTGCTTTAACAGAGGTAATTAACACTATTAGAGCTAGACCTGTGCTCAAGAAGGCTTTAACACTGCTCCCCGACTGCCAACACAGTCAACTACAAAATTGCTCTCATCAATGTTCTGTCCTAGTAAGGTAGATCAATAAATACATTTAATCTATGGCTCGTGTTTATGTTCCTTAAGCATGATTTTGCCTTACTCTCAGGTGACAGAGATCATTCCGGCCTCAAAGCCATCTCCAAGCCCTGTGGTGGCCAGACCTGTGAAGAAGGCCCCGACCGCAGTGTTTCACGGCCTTAAAACCCCTCCCGAGGTCATCCCTGTGGAGGTGGACCTCACTGAAGAGAGTGGAGACGAGTTATCCAGTGCCCTCGTTTCAGAGGATAAATGTACGCACACTCAGCGAAACATACAAACACTAGCTTTGATAACCAATGATTTTAATGGTCTAGTTATTTATATTTAGTTTATTTATATTTTATTTCATATTTGGAGTCATATTTGGACTACTTTTGTTTTTATATGAATTACTAAGACTGCCTGTTTGACTGCGTAGCATACCTAGTTAACACACGTGCTAATTAAAACCCGCTTGTCGCTCTCAGGCGATGAGGATTACCAGAGTGCGGCGTACGGCTCCCCCACCGTGTCGTCCCCGCAGCTGGCCGGGAGCCTGCGGCACATCGACAGCGTCAACGCCAGCCTGACCGAGGCCTCCTCGTCCGTCTGCTCCCTGGACATCAAGACCCCCGGCTGGTCCGACGACCGCCGCTCGCCCCTGCTCATCACGTCCCCGGAGGGCGACCAGGCGGCGGCGCCCGGGGAGGGCACCACGGGCGCCTACTTCAGCGCCGAGGCTCCGTCCCCGTCCAGCGGCAGCTACCTGGGCTGGGGCTCGGAGCTGTCGCCCATCTCCGCCTACCGCAGCCCGTACCGCATCCGGGAGGCGCGCTTCGTCACCTCCACCCCGCGGCTGGTGCCCCCGGCCGAGGACGAGACCCCGGCTCTGGCGCCGGCGTCCGTCATCATCACCCCGGCGACCCCCGGCAACACGCCGGGCACCACCCCCGGGGGCAGCACCCCTAGCGCCAGCACTCCCGGAAGCGCCCCGCTGACACCGGTCATCTCCAACACCGCTCGAAAACAAACGGTCCAGTTTGTGGACTACAGAGAAAGGGCGGTCTAGTTAGAGTCGGAGCCGAGGCGCGTTGAAGGGACTTTTGAGTTCAGTATCTCTGTTGAGTATGTCCACATTGGCCCAGTTGTTGTTGTTTTTATCAGTTTTCATTCTTTTCTATGGCAGTGATAAAAAAAAGTAGCAAGTGTGCTTCTCAATCCGGTCAATCAAGGCATGAATAATAACAGTTTATATCAAATTTACAGAAATACAGACCTTTTAACTAATGAAAAGCAAAAAATGAGTTATTTCATATCCCAGAACGAGGTTCATAGGTGCTATGGATTGTAGAACCTGCGGATGTTATTTATTCCAGCCGTCATTATCTAGGTCATGCACCATTAAAATATGAACCCTTTTAAACTAACTAACTAACCACGGAAACTAACCGATTCTGCTTCAACAGTGGTTAGTGCGGCTGACTGCACAGAGATGTGTATGCTTTCCGGCTCGGGTCGAATCTGCTTAGTAAAAATCCCCCAAGTGTGCTTGGCATTCCTTTCCCTGCCGTATTAACTCAAAATGTGCACGTGCTTTGGTCCTCGTCTGTCCATAGTCAGCAATTGGGCTTTTACATTAGAATGCTTCAAGGGCTTTTTTCGTTGGCGATACTCCGCCATTTTGTGATGACTAGAGAGTTGTAGTAATACAAATTCCTAAACTAATGTAAATATGCATAATCAAACTTTGTTGAAACACGGTATCGCATGAGAAATTGCTGTGGAATTCAATTTCAAAACACAAATCATTTCCTGATTAATTACTAAGCAATGACCAAAACCCCATTGCTACCAATAACGTTCCAATGCTCCTATGCTCCCAAAATGGAGGCAGTCATGCCATGTGACGTCACGATGTTCAAGCCCTATAGCTGAGATAGGCTATGACTCCCTCGAATGTCTACTGAACAAATGGGCAGGTGAAAGAAAATAGAGATTCAGTGTTATACATTTAAAATATCCCTTTCGCTTCATATATTTTTGACTAATCATGCTGTAGGAAGCGGGGATCTGTAAGCGTGTAATTGGCTAACACAAACAAAAAAACTCAGTTTACACCTACCGGTAATACAATCTCCTTCTGAAATCTTCATCCACCCGAGCAAGTGAGTTTCTCTGTAAGAAACAGGAAACAAAGCGTTACTCAGTTTCTCTGCCGTCTCCCCCGGAAACCTTGGTATAACTTAGTGGTACTTCTTGATCCGAGATTGTACGTGATGTACAGCAGAGAAGGATAGTCACTGTTATGTACAATCACACCATGATGGTGCTGTGTATATTTGCCGGGCATGAGCAACACTTTACACATCAAGGTAGAAGGTATGCGATCTACCTCTATCCGTCTATCATCTCCATGTATTTGTTAATCTATTAACAGAGTAATGATGTTTATTTTATATTCATTGCTGAGATATCTTGACATAGCACTTTAGAAAAAAAGAGAGACTACATTTTGATGAGGCGGGTCAGAAACCATAGTAGGGCTGGGCCATAATTATAATGCTATCACAATGATCCTGGTGATTTACCATGTTAAGGTGCCATGTTAAACGCAAAATACTTACAATCAATATGTGATGAAATCCAAGTATTGAATTGTAAACTATATTTCAACCTTATGTTTGGAGCATTTTAAATGCATACTTAATCATTACCTAGCCCTATTGTGTTTATATATTTTCTGTAGGCTTATGTAAGGATAAATAAATATATAAAGAAAATGAAAAAGGCAATTTATTTTCCATGAAAACCTTGTAATATTAGCAATATTTTTCATTTGGTTTGTTTGCTCTTTGATCAGTTTTAAAAAAGATAATTTTACATAGATCATATATAGACCATTCTCCCTTTTCTGTTTTGATCTCAGTTAAATACTGTACAATTGTTATTCAATTCAAAAGTATATATTAAAATCTAACAGCAGAACATAATAATGGACCGACTGAGTAGTAATTTGCTTGGATTTGGATGCATTGATAGGCTTGTATTATGTTGTCAGAATGTAATGGGATCTCTTTTAATTATACGTAAATTACTCTTTTAACCTTTGTATTATTTTAACAATTCCCCTTTAATTTTATTTTATTTTTGATAATTGCATTTAATTCATTGTAGTATATATGTTAGTTTCGTTTTACTATAGATAATCAATTAACCTTCAGTCACTTTCAATAACAAAATGTTCAATTACTTGTAAATGTACAATTACTACACAAACCGTAGTTTCCTTTCTGCTGTATGCATAGGTACATACATACTGGTACATTTTTTGAAACAACAACATAACAACTACAGAAAAGTAAAGTGTCTGCTAATATCAGAATAGGCACTCTGCCTCTGTCAAGTCATTGTCTGCCTGAGAAGTGTTAAAAGTTTGTCAGTGTAATGTAATGAAACTTTAGAGACTTACTGCATGTTTTTATTTCACATAAACAGCCAGGGCATTGTATCTATTGACGTGAAAACAGGAAAACACTTATCTACACGCACATTGCACATGCTCTGTCTGTGCAACACTAATACACACCCTAATAGTGAATCAAAGTGCACATCTAGAATCCAACATGCTTCAGAATGCCAAATGCCTTTGCTTGATGATCAATCGACATATTGTCTTGTGGAAGTTACTGTCAATCCTTCCTTTCCTTCATTTGTTCTCTTTCACTTAGATTTTCTACATTTTGCATCTGTTCACAATTATTTGATTTCAAACTCATGACGGTATATGACAATTCACAGTGTGTGTGCTGTTGTTTTTTAAATTAACTTATGGTTTGAAACTATTACCATTAAGGGATGTGTTTGTTCATCATATGTAAGACGATATGTCTTCACATCATCCTACACCGTGTTCGAAATCGAATGATTTTCACAGTGATGGTAGATGATGATTGGTTGATTACTGTGCTATTGTTGTGACAGAATAAACACATTCTTTATCGCAGTGCCGATGTTTGGTTTTGGATAGCAAATAGCCAAACCCTCAGTTCACCTTCATCAGTCTTTCAGTTGATCTTGTAATGTATGATGCATTGCCAACTCACAAATGCTAAACAAGGAAAAACACATTGAAAACAAACCATAACTATTTAAAACATTAATGATTTGTTTAAGATAGTTTCATATATTTGTGCGTAGGGCCTACACAGTATTTGTATACTGCTGAAGATTTTAACAGGCCTGAAGCAAACAGCCTTTCTGAGTCACTACCCAAATTAAAGGTCATCTTTCGGTCTTCTCTGAACAGGAAGGTGGGTAGCAGCAGTGGTTAATGTTCCAGCATACATATACAGCTTACGTCTGAGGTGTAACCGACCACAGACTATCGAAGATCCTGAATGATATGGTCTCTGCCATCCAAACTGGTGTAAAGCATAGGTCAGCTTTTATAATCATAGAATGTACTCACTCACATGTAGTCATACTGGTTTAATAAATAACAAAATAACAATGGAATACAGGGAACAGCGTTTTTCAAGTGAAATCATTCTGTCAGATGACCTGACTACAAGGAACTGAAAGCAGATAGTCAGCCACTGCAGAAAGAGCCAGACGAAATGCTTTTGACATACGACGTCTGGTAAAAGAAAACCACAGCTAATTTTTAATGTTTTCCATCGAGCTTGCTTTTGATCAATTTGATATCCATTCAAAATATTTTAATTTTTTTTAACTGTTGGACTTTGTGAAAAAACCCTGCGTTAGTCACGTGAGTTGAGCAATCGAGAAACTCATGTGACCAAGTCACGTGGTTACAGTCTTTACATAAATCAAACGGGACTTCCTTGATGACCACTCTTCTTCACTTCAGTCGAGGTATCTGTCAATAACTGAAAAACAAGCTACAGGTACCGTATTTTGCATCTCGTACTTTCGAAAGGTTTTTAGGTACCCCCCCCCCCCCCCCCCCTCAAGAACAGGCAACCGAATTATCCGTAAAAAGACACAGAGAATAAGTAAATCATTACTATCCCCGTTTACAGAAATGTCCTCCAAAGTCCATTCATATAACCTGCAATTGCATTTGTTTTTGGTAGAGTTAATGTCCAGCGGGTTGTTTATTTTCTAACCTTATTTTGAATTCTGCCGAAATGGACTTTGCCATGTGTGTTGATTGTCCTGGTATATCAAAACATTGTGGCAAGTGGTCTAGGGAACATTGTTTTTCTAACTCGATTACCTCAATAACATCGTTTACATTTCTTGTGTAATCGTTTACATTTCTTGTGTAACCGTTCATGAGACGGCTGAGGCTACCATGATTCGAGGTGTTTTCTTTGTTGAGGTTAGTAGACCACATGCAAGAATTGTTGTATGTGAAAAAATAAAAACCTAGATGTTTTCTTTCCCAGTTCAATCCTTGATTTGAAATATTAACCGATAAGCCTCAGAACTTGATGGATCCCTTGGCTGAATAGCCAAATTATATATATTTTTGTGGGCTGTTATTTTCCCCACATTTGTTGGGAAATGTGTGGGTTGAATCTGTTTAACCACAAAGGAAACTCGCTATTTGTTCCTGCTATGGTGTGCTTGGGTTTCCGAAAACAACTATCATGATGGCTGCCCCAGTTAATCGGAAAAGGATCCATTCTTGAGTCATGTTCAATCGAAACAGTACAACTTTCAAATATTAGGGAAGGTCAACTGATTATTAAATGAAAGACTGAACTGAAACATCTCCAAACAAGTGTGGGGGGAAAGAAAAAAATGGTTTGCAGCAAAATAAGAATAGCAGAGTGGTGTTTTCTTTTCTCCTCCCAGTTTCCAAATCTTCCCATAGCATCTCGAAAGCACTGTTCATGTCCAGACACTTAAACCTGGGATTCTTTTGCCTCTTGAAAGCTGCTGTTCAGTTTAACCAGTGGAGAGCTTGACAAGCAAGACTGGAGACAAGATGCTTTGTGTTGACCGTGTGTACACTGTAAATCACTTGAGATTGCCTCAAGACAATTACTGTTTTATCTCTCTCGCCTCACCTGTTTTTAAAGATCCCTAACCTTTTTCAACATTATGTTTCCGTCCATAGAATGTGGCAGGCAGCTCTCCTGGTGATGGCTATCATCTTGTCTGTGGGCAGGGCCAGACCACAGCTCAAGCCTCTGTCCAGTGAAATGGTCGACTACATCAACCAGGTCAACACTACCTGGAAGGTGGGTAGTTCTCTCGCATAAGCTCGGCTCTTTCTGCTCTGGAACCAACCAAAAAATAAATCAACTTTTTATTCACTGTTTGATTGTCCATTGATTTCTTGGAGACCTTATCTTTGTCCTTTTACTGTTCCGTAGGCCGGCCAAAATTTCCGTCATGTAGACCACAGCTATGTCAAGAAGCTGTGTGGTACATTTCTCAATGGACCCAGACTCCCCACCATGTGAGTCTCATTGTGTGACTCTGTTTTCGTGCACTTATTTTTCTGTTTGCTGTAAGGCCTTTTTCTTTTCTAACATTTTATTATTTTCAGTTCTTTGGTTTAATTTTGATTTGCTTCAGAGAATGCTGCTTCTTTCAGGGGGTTTTCTTTTTCAAATTGAAATTGTTCCGGCAATGGTCATTTATGTCGACACATTTGAGCTTACTTGTGGTCAGGCTTTAGGTTCTGTAGCTCTTCTAAATGTCTTGATGTCGCACTTTTGCTTGCGGTATCATACTACCCTTTTTTTTTTATGATGATGCTTAAAAATTATGAAGCAGTCTTTCATGATTATTGCAGTTCCTCTTGTATAGGGAATGATAGTAAAATGCATGTACAACACAGATTGAATCAGTAATAAAATATACTACAGAATGAGATTGCATTAAGGTCATGGATTATATTTTGTGCTGGAAATTTCGATGCAAAGTAATCCTTTGACTGGAATCCTTTTGCCTGTAGTATGAAAAACGTTTTTTGTTTTTTTTCCTTCCATACAGGGTCCGTTATTCTGGAGACGTGAAGCTGCCGGAGAACTTTGACTCCAGGGTTCAGTGGCCTCAGTGCCCCACTCTGAAGGAGATCAGGGACCAGGGCTCCTGTGGCTCATGCTGGGTACGTCAAGTTTAAGGCCCAATCCCATTTCTACCCATTACGCCTTCCCCTTCCCCCTTCAACAAAAAGGAGAGGGCAAGGGGCAAGGGGGAAGGGGCAAGGGGGAAGGGGGAAGGGGTGGAAATGGGATTGGGCCTAAGTCTTTCAACGTGATGTCTGAATGTTGTGACGAATTCTACTTTTGTCGTGAAGTGTTTAAAGACCAGGGCCTCGTTTCAGGCAGCAGGTTAGGGTACGTTTGATCCTCAACCAGTACTCTGTTTTAGAACGGCTGATTTCAATTTTGAGGAACGCGTTGGCTCATTCGGTTGAACCTAAGAAGTGCAGATTCATTACCCGGATTCCAAAGCGAACCACTATTGCACCCTGAAACGGAATCTAGGCTCATCCGTTATTGCTATTAAAGTGCTTTCATCAGATATACTTTTGGTTGAAGCCTAATCTCAGCCGCTTCGGTTTTTTTGTCTACTTCCTACTACGGGCTTCCTTAAACCGATGACTTCCTCTGTCACACCATATTGCCTTTCCAACGGTGAACAAAATTGACTCTAGGACTCTATCTTCTGTAACCTTTTGCTGTCAATAAGACGGGGATGGGGGGGGGGGGGGGGGGTCCCCACACTTATGTTAAGTTTTTAACTTTTCTTATGACCTGGATGTGAATGGTGTCATACCTGCAGGCATTTGGAGCTGCAGAGGCCATCTCAGACAGGGTGTGTATCCATAGCAACGCCAAGGTCAGTGTGGAGATCTCATCCGAAGACCTGCTGAGCTGCTGCCACCTCTGTGGCATGGGGTGAGTGGCTACCGGACATCAATGCTGGCTTGTAGTAGTAGGACTACCACTCAGTCTGATGATGAACCATGTCACAGGTGTAACGGAGGATATCCATCTGCTGCCTGGAGTTTCTGGGCCCATGAAGGACTGGTGTCTGGCGGACTCTATGAGTCCCACATGGGTGAGTGTCCGTATGCCTTGTGTTGAAGCCCCTCTTGGAGCGTATCAGACGTGCACCGTCAACTCTGTTTGTCACAGCACTTTACATAAATCATTTTTTAGCGCTTGTCCCTTTCTGATGGCTCAGTTTCCATTCACTTTGGTTCCAAGTGAGAGCGCTGACTGACACACTGGGGATCAGATCAATGAATTTGACCTTCTGAAGATTTCAACAATCCTGTGTGTTGACCTTGACGCGGTGCACTCGTTGCCGTCGTTGGGATGGGTCTTCTTTGTTAAAATTAGGGATCCACCGAATATTCGGCCACCGAAATTGTTCGGCCCGAAAATGCCCAAAACATAATGTTCGGTTTCGGCCGAAGGAGTAAAAAGGCCGGAAATAATACACTGAACATTTTCATTTTTTATTTTTTTAAATAATAAAAAAGTAATAATAATAATAATAATTGTACTCATTTATTTAAAGGTACATTGTTCTTAAATTCTTGCTATAAGGTCTGCTGGAATGTTAGAAAACGTTCAGTATTAAATCAATATTTTGTATCAAATTTGTAATTGAATTTTTTTTAATGAAAAGGAAGACAAAAAAGTTTATAAAGGACATTTAATTGTTTGATTTATGCAATGGTGAAAAATTAAAGCAAAATGAATGAAAAACAGTAAAAGCCACATTCGGTATTCGATTTCGGCTTTCGGCCAACTGTTTCAGTATATTCGGTTTCATTTCGGTGCATCCCTAGTTAAAATATGTATCTCTAGTGTGACGTCCATGCTGCTCCGTCCCCAGGCTGCAGGCCCTACACCATCGCTCCCTGTGAGCACCATGTGAACGGCAGCAGACCGCCCTGCACCGGAGAGGAGGGCAAGACGCCAAAGTGTGCCAAGAAGTGTGAGCCTGGATACACGCCAAGCTACAAACAGGACAAGCACTTTGGTAAGAAAGACGCACGTTTGGACTACACAAGTAGCCCTTCCTGTAAAATATTCATGTGGAACTGAACACGTCTATAATTAGTTCCCTTTGACAAGCCCCGCCGTAGGTCGAGTGCAACCCTGCCTTTTTAGTCTTTTAACCAACATTTGTTTGTCTGTGGTAGGGAAGAGCTCTTACAGTGTCTCATCAGACGTGGCAGAGATTCAGGCGGAGATCTATCAAAATGGACCAGTGGAGGGCGCTTTTACCGTATACGCAGACTTCCCACTTTACAAGACTGGTAAGAAGGCCTTACCAATGTGGAACTAGTGCATACCTGCTAGTGATGACCATTGTATTTATACATCTTCTAGAACAATGTATCTTAAGCATTCTCGAATTAGCGGCCCTGCTTCCTGAACGTCACCCCTTGCTTCTTACTGTTCTACTTCGTATGGTCCTCTCCCCAGGTGTATATAAACATGTTTCCGGGGAGGCATTGGGCGGCCATGCCATTAAGATCCTGGGCTGGGGGGTAGAGGATAGCATCCCATACTGGCTGTGTGCCAACTCATGGAACACAGATTGGGGAGATAATGGTAAGGGCACATGATCCATCACCCAATCAATACTCGCAGCTGTGCGTACGTGGTCTCAAAATGGATGTGAGTGAGTTGAAGTGCGTTGTCCATGCACATTGCAGAAACTAGTGACAGTTTGTACCGTGTGCCGTCCTTTGTTTTTCAGGGTTCTTTAAGATCCTGCGTGGAGAGGACCACTGTGGCATCGAGGCTGGAATTGTGGCTGGAATCCCTGCGTAAAATGTAAGTTGACGCTGAGCAAAACGCCCATGTTGCTATTGTAACTATCAGATTGTATTAATATTATCTAAAGTAACTAGAAGTGTGTCAGGAGAAACATGCCTGCTCTCATCTGAAGCATCAAATATATTAAAATATATTTATTTGAAATGACATGGCTAAGCCACGCCCACCCATGTCGTCTGGAGCTTGGAAACGGAAAAGGTTGTTTTGATTTGAGTCAACGGAGCTACAATAACAAAGTTTTGACTTCAATCTAAATTTCCATGAAACGGTCCTGGGGGGGGGGGGGGGGGGTCTGTCTAATTAAAATATATACATTTTCATTGTATATATTCATATATACATTGTATTGTCATTGGAATAAGTCTTAGTCAACATTAGTTAACTGGCGGAAAAGCTAAAAGCAGTGGTCACTTTGATGCCATTTCTCAACAAATAAGATGTATCTTGATCTGGAAAATGTTGACTAACCCTGCAAGGAACAATTCATGGAGATTCAAATTGGAATCATAACTTTTCCAATTGAGCTCCGTTGACTCGCATTTAACTTTTTACGTTTTTAGGCCCATGCGTGAGACATGGGTGGCTCTGAAAGTTAACTGAGGGTTGGTAGATGCTGCTGTAGTACCCTCTAGTGTTCACAAGGGTATAGTTAAATGCTGGAGCACCCTGTGGTAGTGCACATAAGGGTTTAATGATTAAAGGCATGTTTTCTGCAATAGGACCTGCAAAGATTGTGTTTAGATGTATACCAGTATTGATCCATTTAAACATATCTTTGTTTCCTCATAGGGTTCGACGCTATAGCTGCCGTTATGTAGCTGTATTCCACTATCACCGGACATTTTAAGGAAAAGTGATCAAATGAAACTTGCTTGCACTGAACTGTTTCACATGCTTTAATTTGCAGTGGACAAGTAGGCCAACCATTTTTTTAGTTTTTATAGTATATCCCAAAATTGCCATGTGGGGATATTTTTTAATCTATTCACAAACTTCTGTTTCCTTTAATTTTTAAGATTGAGATAAGCCTCCATAGACTGGTGTGTTTTATTTTAACTTGCCGATAAAGAGATGTTTCTTATTTTTGTCAATATTAAGGGTGCTCTTTTTAGAGTTGTTTATCTCTATGCTGATCAAATTGATGTGATCTTTTTTTTTGTTTTGAGAACAATAAACAGAATAAATTTACCTCAGCCATTGTTATGTATACATTCTTGTGTTATCTGTGTGAGCCAACACAAGGTGAAAGTTCATGTTTACTGCAAACTTCTACACTACATGTGTGACGTGACCCCCTGTCAATAGTTTATAGGATTCGGATGAGTAGTTGATGCCAAGCAATTAAAGGCCGTCATGCGCCATCATGTTCAGTTTCACACAACTAAAATGATGAAAGTAATTTCCGGCCGTAGAAACTAGACTTTCTCGTTCGATTTACCGGCGCTTCAGCACTTGGACCCAGTGCTGTCCTTACACGGTGGAAATATACGAATGTATTTTTGAAAAGTGCGTTTTCATGTTTTTCTTCTGTTTATCTTATAACGTACTAGTTTCATTTAAGATCCGCCCACTTGGTTGTCAAACGGTACTAGCGCTAGAGGAAAACAAACGCCACACCCCCCGCCCCTCAGTGGTAAGCTTGGTAGTAGATTCTAGAACGCACTGATGTTCAGAGCGATGCTAGCAGCCAGCTAGTCGACATGGAGGGGGTGAACGGCTCTTCGTTCATGAAGTATGGCTCCTTTGTATCCATTTTGGTTTTAATACTGGCTTACACGTTCCGAACACCCCCGGACGCGTTGCTAGATGACCGGCTGGACAACGTCCTGTCGTCGTTGCTACGAGCGGAGCGCAAAGTGGGCATTGATATCAGAGCTCGACCCAAAGTGGCGATCGGTAAGTGGAGGAGAAGAGCCTTTAACGGGCAGTTATACGTTGACTTATAGCCAATGATGGCAATTACCTGTTTATTCATTGAATACTATTGTATTCAATGAATATCGTTTTCTTTTACTTCATTTATATTCGTTTTCTTATTGAGTCTATCCGTCCCGTTCGAGTAATAGAATAACGTTATAGCAGCGTTAGTAAATCGACAACACATTGTAACCCAACGATGCAGGGCATGAAGCGTAGTCTCCGCAGCGTTTCCTCTTAATGTATTCAAAACTAGTCTGACTCTTGACCTGGTTAGATGGCGTTGAAGTGGTTGCATTAACCGGTTTTGGGGGATGTATTAAGTAAATACAGATAATATTGAGTAAAACTGAACCAACTCTACATTGGTTGTATCCACATTGCGCTGCAAACGAAAGTCCCGTTAACTTAATTGCATTGTAATTATTTCAATAATTTGCAGTTGAAAAACCCACACACTGGAGTTGTTTTTAGATTTATCGTTTAAAAAAAAATGGTCTCAAAATGTCTAACAATATTTAATAATCAGCGCATTGAGTACTTTGTCAAAACTCTAATCAGCTGACTCTAGATCTTATCGCTATTTAATTGTATCATTTGGACCATGACACACACAGCTACTACATCATTTCCACCTTTACTCCTCCAACCCAACCTAAAAGGTTTGGAGTGCTGTCATACAATGTCATCAAATGCATCTTGATTACAAATCAATCTCGCGTTAATCACCTTTTCTGACCTGCATTCTCAATGTTGTGAATTCAGAATGATTTCCTCGAGTTCTGGGATAAATGCTGAGTCATTGCTCGTCTATTTGCCTTCAGGAATTAACCCCTAAAGTACCAACAATGCATTGTTGCAACATTAAACTACTAAAAACAATGAGAACCCGAAAACCACATGTTCTGGTTTGAAGATAATAAATCTATACATATATTATAAAAAAATATATATATTAATACTTTTTTAATTAATATGCATTGACAAAGTAGAAAACTCTTGTAGGGAAAGGAAACATACTTCCATCAGGTATAAAAAATAAAGATAAATAATGCATCGGTAATACTGTTCACAACAATGGTCGTGCCATAAAGCTTTTTGAATGGAATTGAAACGCTCCTTGACCACCTTGACTAAGACAATTTACCTTTCACCAATTGTTGACTCTCTCTTTGAGGACTGCCCTACCCAAGAATGCGGACTGAATGCAATCTGACAAGATATTTACAACTTTGCTCTGTTTCTAAGAGCAAAGATAGTGTTTTTTCACATCCCCCCACCCTTAAACTCATATCCACCCCCACACAACCTGGATCATTGTTTCACTGCTTCAATCTGTCTTGGTTTACTCACTCTTTACTCATCTAATCATTGTTGATTTTTTTATTTGCTGTATGCTACGGGCTTGTAGTCAAGCATGGTTCTGAGAGGAGGCTTGGTTTACCAATGTATTGCTTTATTGTTCCGTGACGAATTAGTTCATAAAACCAATACTAATCTATAGCATTTGTCAGGTCCCTGCAATGCACAGAGTTCAGCTTCTGGTTACGCAAGATTGATATGATAATGTCAATCCCTAACTTGAGTCAAAGCCGAACCTTGTTGACGAAGCGACGGTTAGCATTTGCATACTAATTAACATTCCCATGCCCTTGGCAAGTGAAGAGACATATTGCAATTCCAACAGCTTCAATAACAGCTGTATAATTTATACTTCTCACAGGGAATTAAAAAGTGTTTTCTTCCAAAGCCCTCAATGCCTCAAGGCAATGCAAGTTACCAAAATGTTGCTCAAATCTTTTTGCTTGGTTTCCCTGCAGGTTTCGGTGGGTGCGTGGACCTGCTAGTGGATGGAGTATCACTGATGAATGAGATGGGGCTGTCCAGCACCAACCAGCCCCTGCACCATGACTCCATCGAGAACGCCCAACAGCTTGCCCAGAGCTTCGCCTATTTCTTCGCACCGGGAGCTGCTTCAGAGTGAGTATTTTAACCATTAACTTATGACATGGTATGTTTTGATCTTCTTTGTGGCTAACCAATGAAACTTATCCAAAAAACTAACTGTGTGTGCGTGCGTGTGCAGTGTGATTTGTAAAAAAAAAAGGGGAAGTGGTGTGCTGTGAAATGAATGCAGTGCTCATGCTCAGATCGGACTGAGATCCTACATCGGCCTTGTTTGCTAATTAACCATCTAGTAACTAGGACTGAACAACTAATCAAAATAGTATTGAAATCCCAATATGGCCAATTGCAATATCCAAATCGCAGGAGTTGCAATTATTTGGGGTAAATGTATGATCCCATTATGAATGAGATGCCCTTGAAAATAGTAAGGCAAAAATGATCTATTCTGTCCCACTAATGCTGAGTCATATCGCAATATGATTCGTTTTTTGCCATATCATTCAGCCCTGCTAGTGTCCTCTGCTGGTAGGCAGGGTAACCGGTTCCCTTTAGGGGCACTATACTGTACTCTGGTAGAACGGGAAGCCAGGACATTCATAATAATAGTATTAGTTTAGGGCTCAATACATAGTACTCATAATGGTTGGAAATGCACAGAATAGAGGTTTTTATTTTCATGTTTCTTTCAGACAGTCTTGGCCTCACTGGCATGCACGGTTCAGTGGAAAGGCTCAAGGGTCAATAAACTCAACGAAATACAAATTTCACTTTCCGTCCCAAGGAAATCCCTCTGTTGTTCGGTTTCCATGGCACTTTCGTCCTTTCTCTGTGTGTGTTTTGTTTGTATCTAGCCGCCCATCAATAATTTGTGCAATCTTCCATCAGTGTCTTACCATCCGTGTGCAATGTCGATGATGAACGATACATAGGCACAGCACCAGCCCGTTTACCATCTAAAAAAAGAACAGCTAAACTGACACTCGTGGCACTTTGGCATTTACAGGGGCAAGTGTATGTTCTGCAGCAATCGCCATAAGTCCTTCTCCTCTCATGCTATTTAGGGCTCCGTTCAACACCCAACATGGCTCAGATTAATCCTATTCCTCGATATGGGGTGTGAGAAAACAACAACCCTGAAATTAACATTGTTATTTATTCTTACTGATCGCATTTTATTGGCTCACAACGTTCAGGACTAATGAAGTGCTTCTGGCTTATATCCAAAGGCAGCAGACCGACGAGACTTGGGATCTGTGTTATAGAGAGGGTTGTAAATGATCGTCTGAGCATGTGACCGCCCTGCGGTGCTTTTACTGGAGAGTCTCTTCTTGGCAACTACCACCCCCCCATCCTCTTTTTGAATCGTAATAAGCGTCGTTGTTGAACTGCCTTGACGATTGATGGTCTCATTATACTGAAGAACGTAACCAAACATTTTAGATATGGAACAAAACGGATTTAAGGATCATTTAGCATTTCTCAGCTTAGCACAACATTGGATCAACTCATGCCTATTTTGTGAGACATTCCCGCCACTAAGCTTGTTAGGAAATATTTGGAAGTCATAGACAGAGAATATTATAGTTGGGTGTACGTAAACCCAACTGTTTGTAGCTAAATGCTTAATCTTATAATATTATAACTTTGAAAAAATTAACCCCATGCTGTCAAACTCCACCCCTGTAGTCACTCAGTATTCTTTCCTGCATCCCTTTAATATGTACGCCCATAGTTCACAGAGTATGTAAACACAGTCTTATTTATCTTGGGAGGGTTGACTTTGCTATTGTCTTTGCTACCTCATATTGTCTTCATGCTCACCTCATCACACAAGTTTCCTGTATATACAAACCTTTTCCATCTTCATGCACAGTCATGTTGAAGCTGTAGAGGAGGAATGTTTTGCTGTCAGATCAAATACATCTCAAATCTGTAGTCCAGCATACTTAATTGTGAACATTTTCCTTTTACACAAAGGAAAACGCCCCCAGGCTTTGTAAAACCCACCGTGGTATTTAAGATGGAAAATTAATGAGGTCGTTACAGATTAGACCACTCTATAATCCTATTCTGTGTGTGCCAGGGATTTCTAACGGGTGCCTTTGCTTGGTATTGGAATGCTTTCAGGGTAAACCAAGGTTCTGAAGTCGGTTGAATTCCTTTTGTAAAACAGTTAACCTTTCATGAAAAGCATTAAGATAAGATCTAAACTACCAAACCTCTGGTCTTTCTATCATCAAGCTGTTTCACCGACCGCCACCCCCCCCCCCCCCCCCCCCCCCTTTCTGTCACCCTCCCAGGCGTTTTGTGATGAATAAAACACTCTTCAGCGAGCTGGTGGAAACCTCTCGGGGGTTGCCCGGCAACCGATGGGCAGTGGGTGGAAACGCCCCTGTGATGGCAGGTCGCATGGCAAACGAGGGCTGTGACGTTTTGCTAGGGGGAACCTTCAGCCCGGACTTTACCGAGGTCCTGTCCCAGCACATCATGGGTAAGCACATGCCTACCATTCCTCAGTTGCACGTTGACTCATTTAACAGCGGACGATTATATTAGAGTTGAACTCTGGCCCCTCCCCCCCCCCGGCCTCCCATGCATAGCGCAGTGTAACGTTAGCCTCCACCCGGTTTTCATGCCCTGCTCCCTGTGTCTCGCTAGTGGCCGGTAATGTAGTGGAGGAGCCAGACATCCACCTGATCCTCGAGTACCCCGCTGGGGCCAGCTGGGGCCCCTACACCTCCCGAAGGGCCAACAGGTAGGACACGCCGGCACTGTACCGGGCTGTATTACCAAGCGTTTGATGTAGTAGATGTAGTGTATCCCGTTTTCACACATTTGGTGTCGACAGGTACATAGTCCACAGTGATGACCATAACCCCTACCTGGACTCCATGGATGACTTTGCGGAGAAACTTCAAGATTTCAACCCTGATCTTCTGGTGGTGGGGGGGCTGCAGATGATGGACAATTTCCCCTTTAAGCCAGGTGAGATGAGAAGGCTCTACGAGCTTGTGGAAATACTTTGACTGGTACTTTTGGGGATGTTTCGTGAAAAGGGGAAATAATTGGATATTGAGTGCGTAGCCAAGTTCCTGCTACAGTGCTACACGGCACCTAGGTGGCTACCACACCCCACCTAGGAGGCTACCACACCCCACCTAGGTGGCGACCACACCCCACCTAGGTGGCTACCACACCCCATCTAGGTGGCTACCACACCCCAACTAGGAGTCTACCACACCCCACCTAGGTGGCTACCACACCCCAACTAGGAGGCTACCACACCCCAACTAGGAGGCTACCACACCCCACCTAGGTGGCTACCACACCCCACCTAGGTGGCTACCACACCCCAGCTAGGAGGCTACCACACCCCGCCTAGGTGGCTACCACACCCCAACTAGGAGGCTACCACACCCCACCTAGGAGGCTACCACACCCCAACTAGGTGGCTACCACACCCCACCTAGGTGGCTACCACACCCCAGCTAGGAGGCTACCACACCCCACCTAGGTGGCTACCACACCCCAACTAGGAGGCTACCACACCCCAACTAGGAGGCTACCACACCCCACCTAGGTGGCTACCACACCCCAACTAGGAGGCTACCACACCCCAGCTAGGAGGCTACCACACCCCACCTAGGTGGCTACCACACCCCACCTAGGTGGCTACCACACCCCAGCTAGGAGGCTACCACACCCCACCTAGGTGGCACCCCACAATCCACCTTGGTGGCTACCACACTCCGCCAAGGTGGCAGCCCACACGCCACCTAGGTGGCTACCACACCCCACCTAGGTGGCTACCACACCCCACCTAGGGGGCTACCACACTCCACCTAGTGGGCTACCACACTCAACCTAGGTGACCAAAACCAGGCTCCTCAAGACAAAGGACGCAGGGTGGCACTAGTGATGTTGAAAGACCAGTTTATTGTAAAGGTTTAATAATGATACATGGCCTGGCGTTATTGAGTGTGTTTGGAGACGGCTGGATTGACCTGTGCACACTGATTACTCATTGTGCAACCTCACCCAGCCCTGAGTCCAAAAAGACTCAAACCCGCCATCATCCACACACACTCCCACAGTGTCATTGCGGTGTGTCGCTCGGTCCTCCACTTGTGTTGTATTCCCAGGGTGGCATTCAGCCTTGCCAAATGACTGCTTATTCAAGCCCAGACTGTTTAGATAAGAGATTAGAGAGAGACTAGTCATGTTGTTTTCATTTGTCCATTGTCCCCAACTGACTTGCTATTTGTCACTTCCCTCTTCAACTCCCTCATTCACACGCATACTTCCTCTCCTCTTTAACCATTACCACAATAACATTTTCAACATTTGGCAATCTGATAAAAGTGCTGACGAATTACACTCTAAAATCAGTTTGACACTCTGAGGCACCTTCTTTTAACTGCCTCTGTTCTTCTCAAACTCTGTCCCAATCAACCGTCCCTTGTTCTGTTCTTCCCTCTTCTCAACAGCGGAGAGAGCAGCTCTCCTCTCCCAGCTGGCAGACATGATGTCCTCCTCGTCCGCTCAGACGGGCATCCATTTTGAAATGGCCAGTTTCGTGGATGAAGGTCTGATGAAGGACTTGCTCAACCTGGTGGTCCCGAACGTATGTAGAATTTGAACCATGCCCACACACACATTGACAAGCATCCACGGCCATAAGATATTTATAGATTGAAGGGCGAAACGGAAAGACGATGCCCTTCATTTGGGAACATAAGGGCAGGACATTCTTCTTTGCTATATTTGTAGTGGCACAAACGAAGACTTTAGACAATGGGGCGTTTCACTTTCTTTCGCATCATATTTTTTGCACTATCCCCTCCTGAAATCTTCATCTGAGTTTCATTTTCTGGTAGAATAGACAGAAACTGGAATCCATACGTAACTCCACCCCTTGCAGAATCTGTTTTCTTGACCAGGCTTTGTGCCTTCTCCACCCAGACATTTTCCTAAACATATTAGGACTGCTGGATCAGAGATTACTATATTTCTTCTGCTACCTCAACTAGGAAACCGAGTTTGTTCAGACATTACAATGTCCCTGGGTTTTGAATTGGCTTAATGTTACATTCAAGTCAAGTACATTATTTTTGTGTTGCCTCTCAAAGGGCTTTGAGAATATTAAGTTTGCTCCCGGACATTTTTGGCGCCTGCATTAAATTATAGTGTATACATGTGGTTCTGTGCCTCCCATGAGATGGTTTTCATCTGAATCAACCGTATCGATAGTGTGACACTGATTTCCTGCTCCTCCAGGCCAACTCTCTGGGAATGAACGAACAGGAGCTGCCCAACCTGCTCAGCCTCCTGAAGGGCTCCAACATCACCGTGCTCTCGGACCCCAACCCCCGCGTGGCCACCGTCCTGGACCAGATGAGGGAGCTCTACAGCCTCCTCAACCAGCACCACCGGGCCGGCGACCGGGGAGCGGCCAGCGCCACGGGCCGCCGCCGGCTGACCCGGCTGCACGTCCACACGCTGGCCTTCCAGGCCATGATCGTGACCCAGGGCTCCCAGTGGAAGAACACCATGTCGGCCACCGCCAAGGCCTCGCTCACGGCCAACCGCCACGTGTGCGGCTCCCCGGACATCGACCCCAGCAAGGCGCGCCTCATCATGGACGACTCGTTCTCCGTCAGCCGCCAGGAGGGCAGCCAGCGCATCAGCGTGGACGAGAGCCGGCCGGTCAGCTGCTGGCACGAGGACGACTACCAGGTCTGCGTGGCCCCCGTGCTGGTGTGCACCGAGGTGTACCAGACCGCCGGTGGCGGGGACAACGTCTCAGCCGCCGGGCTGGTGCTGCAGATCTAGAGCAGCGCCACGGAAGGCTTCTCTTGTAATACTTGCTGCGTGTCGAAGAAGTGGGCGCCCTCTGGTGTTTTAGGGAACCTGGACGGATCGATGTTTGACGGCGTTTCTAGGCGACTGCGTTTGGCCAGGCTAATGGCAACTCTCCTCAGAAGCTAATGCCAAAAATGACTGTGTGACGTCTGGATGAGTTCTTTGTATGATCTTGCAAAGTCCTCTTGTTTGTTTGTAAAACAGAAGTAGAAAGCCTGGGGGGGGGGGGGTCTATTATTTATACTTCAAGAGAAAATTTAACCGGATCAAATTTTGCAGTTCATCTGTGCAAGCCCAGTGGAGAGACATTTGGGGCCAAATCGAATTTGTAACAATGGGGGATATTTCATTCAATCGACAAAACGGCACTATTCAATGCATAGTAGTTGCAAGTCCCAGTTCGACTATTAATTCCTTAAGTCCAAAGTCATGAGTAAAAGCTCAGTCACCACACCATATGCATAAATATAAGATGGAAGAGAGATCCCTGCTGTCAGACAGTATACTTTTTAAGTGTATGTTTTATAATAGAGCCCCGCGTAACAGTCTTTGATGCAATGCTTGTCTGAAGAGGTGTCGATTTTCCAATAGTCTTAATTTTCCATCACCCAGTAAGAGCCTTCCCTTAGTATGTGAAGTGTTGGATTTCAGGTCAATGTATGCATTTTTGTGTAGAATGAAAGGAACTGTCATTGATCCCCGTTTTCAGTGCAATAATTCAAGAATGACGTGAACAGAAAACTGTTTATGGCTTACTATGATGTCCGAAGTAACCCCTCTACCTCTGTCATTTATGGGTTGCTTTTACCCATGGGTTTAACTCTTCAAGGACCAAATAAACTGCGATGTCCACAGCAGCTTTGTGGCTGGATAAACTAAAGGCCATTGTGATATTTTTGTTTTCCTCTCTTGATTCCAGTGCAGTCTGTACTTCCAGATGCTGCATAGTTGAGAGGAAAGCTAGTTGGTGTGAAGGGGGGGTTTGACTTGAATCCACATAACCATCATAGGAACCACTTAGACCATAGTGCTCTGCCAAATGATATATGCACAATCAAACCATATCAGATGTTTCTGTGTAGGCATCGTCACATTTTTAAATTGACCTAACACCAAGAGGAAGACTAGCTGTTGTTCGAGCTCACATGATTTCTGTGTGAAATCACGTGGGATGGAGCCGCATGATTTTCAGTTCGAAGCCACTGCCTCCCTTCATGTCTTCCTATCTTAAGGTGCCAGCACACTGCCCCAACAAACACAACAAGCCCCCACCTTTAAGCATGTTGGCCAATGCCTATTCGACAACGCTAATTGGAAAACCTCCAGCCAATAGGTTCCAATGTTGGTGTTTGTTGGGGCAACATGCGAGCCCCTTTAACTGTTTGCCTTGCTTCTCAGGGACTACCACGAATAAATAGCATTCCTCATGAATGTGGCTTGGCTGTAGTCTTTCAAATGGACTTACTTTCATGTGATTTAGGATACTTGCACCGGAGGATATTTAGCATAGCGGTCGATCTTTAGCTCTATTTATTACAGGTATTCTTCAATGAAATCCATGGCATTCTTGACATCTTACCAAAGCTAGGGAATTTAACATTCCATTGCTAAACTACAACCCATTAAATAAATTCAAAGGTATACCCTTTTCACCTCTTTTGTTTGATAACCTTTTGAGTTTTTCACTTAATTAGATAAAGTATGAAAATCTCCTTGTGGTTGCTTGTAACGATAGAATCTTGGTAATGATATGGAAGCTTTGCCCCATGTTTAAGGGTCAGGCTTTAAGTTTAGGGCATCTTGTGTTGTCTTTTCTAAATCTATTTTTAGGGAAGCCTAGTGTTTGTGTGTGTGTGTGTGTGATGAACTTTGTTTTGGTTTCTGTCCTTGGATGATGCTGAGGGCATATATTTTATGTCTTCTGTATTTGGCGGCGTTGTATAAAAAGGGAATGTCTTGAGAGTTTCATGCTTTTTTTCGTTGCTGATATCCTCCATTTCCTGCATTGTCCCGGAAAGTAAAGAATTATTGTCCAGGTTTTTACTGTGAATTTAAGTTGTCATGCATGTCTTTAACATGCATGGGATTGGTTTTATGTGCTCATTAACATATCAATCTACAGATCATTCATTGAGTCATACATGTTCCACAGTTGGGGTTCAGCATTACATGCATGCAAACGTTATGTTAATATAAAGTGTGTTTTGCTCATGAATAAGTCAATGTTTCATTTACTTGTTTTTCCGCACCATGACTTGATATTCCACAAACCCATCAAATGTTGAGAAATTCTGTTGGTGTGATATTAGTATGCGTTATAAAAGTACATTCATCTTTTAAACCATATATATCTAAATATAAATGTGTCCGTATTATCGTAAATAACCTTCAGAAGTCGTAAATTGGGTTTCCAAATCGATTAATCTTTCTGATGGTTCTAATGCTGACATATTAGTTCAAACATATAAAAGATGAAGAGATCAAAATGCTGTGAAATCATCTCTCCCCATCCAGCACCATCATATTGACAAAGTCTTTGTAGTAGATAAGATTGGAGTCAGGTTCCACCGCTGAAGACAGCATCTCCTCCATCTCCAACTGGGTGAAAGGTTCATCTACCAACACACACACACACACACACACAAACACCTATGAAGAGAAAGCCAATTGTTTGCCTATTTTGCGTGTTTGCGTCCCAGTAGGGATTGTGTTGGTAGAGTTGAACTAGCAGGCCTTACCTCCCTGTCTCATGTACTCTGTCAGTTCATTCGGTTCCAGGTGTCCTTTCTTCTGTTGATCAAGAACCTGGAAAAAAAAAAGGATCTTTCTCCATATATACTGATGGATCACATCTATAGGCATGTGATCATATATATATTATGGTAATAATAGAATATGAGGAACTGGCTTACCTCAAACGCCTTAAGCAGCGTGTCCTCGGGTATGGGGCGGAACCTACACAAACGCACACAGTTGGGTCATGGGAATCCTTAACACAGCATTTGGTGTCGCTACTGTATGATGGGGTCTTCTGGTCTTACTTGTTCTCCATAAGTATTTTACTCATTGTTGGGAGGAACCTCTCAAAGCAGATGAATCCATTGGGTTCTTCCACCTTTAGTAACAGAATGTGGTCGCTGTTCAATATACTTTGTATGCTATGACTGTCCAAGCAGTATGAAACCAACTGTCAGCATGATTAAAGATTAGACATAAGATATAGATTAGAATAGAACAGTTAGACGGACGGAAGTTCTTACCTCATCTATGATATCAAGCAGCTCTGCCTCAGTGGGGAAGCAGCCCAGAGAACGAACAATGGCACCGATCTCCCTATAAATGCAGACTATATATATATATATATATATATATATATATATATATATATATATATATATATATATATATATATATATATATATATATATATATATATATATATATTTACTACCGATCGGCCTGAAGAACCAGACTGATGTAAGGGGAAATGTGCAGGTTCCTCCAGGTTAAATAAACACACCTGACATCGACCGTCTTGTTCAGGTCGTGATCAAACACTTGAAACGCATCGTTGATCCTCTTGTGGACCCCTGTCACCAGGATCTCTGGCCCCAGAGCAGAGGGAAATAACATTTAAAAAGCATCATTCAAAATAATAACCCAAATAAATAATGACACATTTGATCGAGAAATAATTTGCATTTGTTCTCAATAAATTGACGGTATTTTGACTAATTGGTGTCCAAGTTATTTTACACGTTACAAGGTGAAATTGTGGAAACTTGATCTATTTTTGTGGCCCTATGTCTCCTTAAAGAATACCACTAGAAAAGCCAATATAAGTTAGTATTGTTGACAATAAACCTATAAGCCTATATCAATTGTACTTTTACGCACCTGCCCGTTCCCTGTCGTCAGCCATGTTTGAGTATACTGTCTGTTGCTATAGAGACCCTAAAACGATGCTGGTCTGAATTATGTGTAAACTACTCCCCCTGGTGGTTGTTTTTATTTTTTAATTGATTTACCGACTTTTGACTATTCTGCCTTCGCTGGAAATGCAGCATTACCTTAAAATAGTTGGGATAACGTTTGTCTGCACAAATCAGATTACTTCAATGGTAAAATTTACTTTTTAGTCAGCCACCGAATTTTATAGGGATGTAGGTTTATATATAGCTTACTTCAGAATCTCAATGAAGACAAGCCTACAAGGAGAAGGGTTTTAAATATATTTTATTACAGAAAGACATCATTATTTTCCAAAATAAACTTTTATTAACAAAAGTATGGACATAAACAGGCATAATTAAGTTCAATTATATTCCTAAATTACGCCCTCATTTTTAGGATCTTAAAAACTATTTTCTTAAGGGTACAAATATTGCATTGCTTGTTTTGTGATGTTGGTTTAACCGTAATTTACCATAACAAATTGAGATTTACTTAATTTAATGATTGTTTATTATTCCATCTCTGATGGAGACATAATAATGAAGAGTATCTATCTATACACCAAACCTGTGAACTAGTGAATTAGCTCTTGTCTCGGCACCATCGTTATGAGGAACAACTCAGTGTCCGTTTGTCTACCTGATGGACCAGAAGCACTAAAGGACTTGTTATTGTGATTGTTGTCCCTTGAGTCACAGAAAGCTTACACTTTATTCATTCTGCTAATTCTTCAGGGCAGAGCTAGGCTAGGTGTGTTTGGGTCCTTGCGTGTTAGTTCTTGTTCACATCTCTGGTTGTCCATGGTGCACTAATACTCCTTGTTGTGGTCCCTCGCCCTGTTCCACTGGAGCAGGGGCTTTTTGGATTTGTAGTTCATCAAGTTCCTTCTGTTCCCTTTCGTTGTCCTCTAAAACCTGATCGAGGGGCACTTCTTCCTTATGCCCGACCTCTTTCTCCCGGTGAGTGTTATCTTCATGCTCTCCTCCTGGCTGAATCTCCTCCTCCTCCGCCTCCTTCTTCAGCTCTTCACCTCCTGTCTTCAAGCTGTCTTCAGGCGCCACCAGCTTCTCCTCGACCGCCACTTCCCCTTGCTGCAAAGCCTCGTCGTCAGAATCCTTCGTAAGGTTGGAAGTGGGATTATATTAGTCCACAAGAGAAGACTTGTACCCATATGTCAGCATTTAGATGATTGTAAACTGTGTATTAACTTGTTCCTGGTGGTAAAATGTGTATAAACATGTACCACAGGGTAAACTGTGTATTAGCTTGTACTTGAGTGTAAACGGTGTAATAACTTGTACCCCTGAAGTGTAAACTGTGTAACAACTTGTACCTGAGTGCAAACTGTGTATCCAATTCTACCTGAGTGTAAAATGTGTATAAATATGTACCAGAGTGTAAACTGTGTATAAACATGTACCTAGGAGTAAGCTGTGTATAAACATGTACCTAGGAGTAAGCTGTGTATAAACGTGTACCTGAGGGTAAGCTGTGCATCAACGTGTATTTGAGAGTAAGCTGTGTATAAACGTGTACCTGGGAGCAAGCTGTGTATAAATATGTTCTTGGGAGTAAGATGTGTATGAACGTGTACCTGAGTGTAAACTGTGTGTAAACATGTACCTGAATGTAAGGCAAGGGTGAAGATAGCAGCTCAGAGGGAGCCAGTAGCCCATCCTGGTTCAGATCCCTCGTCTTGAGTAAGAAATCTACCATGGTTACAATCTGGAAAGACGATGCACAGTCACATACCATAACACACACAGAGACACACACAAAGAGACACACAAAGAGACACACACAAACACCCAGGTGTTCAGGAAAAGGAGGAGCCACTGTGTGTACAAATTGTATAAGCACGAACTACGGAATATCCATCTGAAGAAGACTTAGTTGATGTATGCTCTAAGTAATCCAACCCTCATAGGGATTTTTCTTACCGGCTCATTAGAACTTGCTTCACGTGGTGCGTGAGAATTGTAGTCTGACAGTAGCTTCATCATCTCTAGGCCATCGATGTGTCCGCTTCGATCAAAATCATACAGATGAAACAGGAAGAACACAGCTGAGAGGGACAAAGGAGAGAGGAATATGTATGTTTGTCTTTTACAAACTATCTTCAGATACAAACAGAAAAAAAAGGTATTGCTTGATTCTGTTATGTCCTAAAAATGTGCCTTGATGGGCAAATGTTTATGGACAAAATGTAGGTTTGAATATTGAACTGTACACAGAAGGACCACTAGATGTCGACTTTTACCTTGTTCCCATGTGCTGACATCCGATCCTTCACCCTCTTTGAGATGGGCTTGAATGTAACTCTGCAGCAACCTGCCAGAAAGTCACAGGTCACCCAGGACAACATTCGACTTAAATACAGGCAGACATGTTCATGTTATGTGATCACACTCGCCATGTGTTATGGTCACAGGTAACCTTCTCCATCCATTGTAATATTCACAGCTCACCGTAAATGACCTCACTACAACTTAATCAGCATCGCCCACTCGCCCCAACCACAACAACGTGGGTCTGATATGTTTTGAACACAGTGAACGAGACAGCTGCAGTCTTAAAGTCCACACACTCTTATCGGGATCTTTTGTCTGCAGGGGCAAGGCCACGTCACTGCGGCGAACCCCACACGCCAGTTAAAGTCCAGTGCGTTACCTCGCTAGGGCGCTCTGGCCATGGCCTCACACACTTACTATGTGGCAAAGCATCAATCTGACCCTGAGTCCAAGATGGACCCTGCTAAGTATTGGTAGGGTACCTGCTCTATTGTCAGAGGCAATAAATGTTTTATATTTTCGCCCGTCCATATAAGACTATGAACACAATGCAGGGGTTGACACTAAGGTTTCAAAGCACTTGCCCCATAGGGCAAGTACATGTCATGTTCGACTTGCTCGAATGTCATGTTCACTTTCCCAACTTAAAAGTCAGAATTGTGAACGGGCCTCTTTTTGCCAGGCACCTTGCCTGGTTTTGGGGGGGCTCAGAAAACTCATCCTAGCTCAGACTGAGGCTGAATGTTTCCTCACATTTACGTGTTAAAAAAATAACTAACTTCTACTATTAAGAACACGTGGTGTAAGTGTGAGGCTGGTGCAGTGATGCACTGTTCCACACAGCTGCTCACCTGCGCTCCTCTTCCCCGGCTCCGAGGGGGTTAACCAGACCGGACTCCTCTCTGTGGGGACGTCAATGCACATTAAGATATTACACAGTCAGTTAGCAGGGATCAGTGGCGGCTGTGAAAGTTCAAAAAACATAGAAAAAAAAGGAAGGAAAGAGAAAATAAAGAAAGAAGGAAAAAATTAAGAAAAATAAAGGGGGGAGGAGGAAACAAGGGGGGAAAAGAGGAATGCGGGGAAAAGGAGGAAAGAAAAATATAAGTGAAATCATAATGTTGGACAAAATTTAGGGAAGACGGAATAAGGCAACACAAGATAAAGACAATTCCAAGAAATAATACCTCGTAGCCCCTGGCACCCGGGCGCCCAGGCATAGGTGCGCCAGCAGGCAGAGACACGTGAGCCGTGGGATGAGGCTCTCCAGGTGAGGCACAGCTGGTACGCCTGGCACAAACACACAACTCAGCCTCACGTATTTATATAAGCCTGGGATAACGACAGAGTTTGATCACCTGGATAGGCGGTGTGTTTGACCATTGTAACTTGATAGCTATCAAGCCTCCATATCAAGTATCAAGTCGGCTATAGCTCCTCATACTCAGGAGCTTGAACAAAGTATGCAAATAAGGGTTTATAATCTTGGTAGAAAATTCGAACAGAAGCCTTTTTTCCTTCTATAGTATAGCCTACCTATCGGTCCAACAGAAGAAACAATCATGCCCCTTTAAGATCTCTTCCTTGCATGATGCTAGAAGGAAACCAATGTTAGCATGACTATTTCCTCTCCAGTAACAAACAGTTACAAACCCGAGCCCATTGCTAGGGCACTGGTAAATCCTAACGCAACCGTAGTATCTACTGCACAAGCAGAAACACATTCTCTCTAAATCTCAGCTGTTGAAACTAAACAGAACGGAAAGCGAATAGCTAGGAGTTGCACAGTAGTAATACTAATACAATCAATCTAAACAAAACCCGTGTAGACGCATGAATGAAATAAACAATTCATGCTACCGCAAAGTGTGTGTGTGTGTGTGGGGGGGGGGGGGGGGGGGGGGGGGCTTACCTTTCAGCATATTGGAACAAAGTCTGCCCAACAATGTGTGTATTAATCTTCAGGGAGAGAGAGAAAGAGAATTGAGAGTGGGTATAAAGAGAGGAAGAATGCCGCTGTCCCGCTACGCTCGCAACGCACGGAGTGTCCGCACTGCGCAACGTCAGCCACGAGCCGCCGCGGGTTCCACGCGCACACAAATTGTTTTGGTCAATGACAGAGTCCACGTGGAAGCCCGCGCCCTTTTGTGTGTGCGGGGCCTTGGGAGATGTCGGAGGAAGAGTCCTACGCTGCTCCACTCCCCCGGCAGCGCCACGTACCTCCTCTGTTCAAAGCTCACCAAGGAAACCTGGGAAGGTCCTTGTTGTAGTTGTGTGGTACGGTGATCACGTTACTGTTAGAAGTTACTCTCTCAGCGTCTGTGGTATGGTGACAACCTCATTGTTATTCCGGAACAAAAGGCCTCATAGGCCTATTTAGTCGACGATAATATATCAATTAGGATTGATTTATGCCCGGTTAAATGCAGGCCAGTGTCGCTAATATCGTTAAAAGATTGAAGAAAATGTTACACATTTAATTAACAATCACGCCAGACTCAATAGTGTGTTTATACCATAGAGGATGCCACAGTTCACCACCAAGTCTATATTTCTAGGACCCTGGTCTTTGCCTTTCAAACTATCAAAGTGAGCTACTCTACGTCTTGCTAACGGTAAATTTGATGTCCAATTCAAACACAAGAAATCTGTTTGAAAAAAGTCGAACGAAAAAAAGCCAATGTATGCGCTGATTGTGTCTGACCAAAAGATGTCGCTGTTCTCATGCTTCAAATGGGTAATTTGTTTCTTTCACACTATAGACGCACCCTCAACTCGTTTCCCCTCAGCGTCATACATACATTTGTATGCCAACCGGTGACCGACACACACACAAACACACACACACACACACACACACACACACACACACACACACACACACACACACGCCAGTTGTGCGGAATCAAGGACGGTAATCCTTTAATCATATTATTCGATAATTATGCATGAAAAGGGAGAAGTGAAGAGTTGAAATACGGAGCAGGGCAATCACCCTGGTCTACAGACACATTTTGTTTGTTTCTGAAAACGTGTGTGAACTGTAACTTTTGTTTAGGTACAGACAGTGTTTTGAGCCCGGTCAACCTGAAAATGGGTCAAGTTCCAGAAGCAATGAAGCGTTTCTCAACCAACCTTTCACACACACTGGACCCCCTGGGACCGTTACCCCACTGCAGTAAGCAGGAAGACCATGCAGAAGTCATGTCTACACATCTTACACACTCTCACCCCCACCCCTCCCTCGCACCTGGAGGTTATATCCTATAGCACGCTAGCTCCCCATGCAGCCATTTATGCATCAGAGGCCAGAGTTCCCACTGTGTAGAATGAGTGCGTCTATATGTGTGTGTGTGTGTGTGTCTGTATGTGTGCATGTGTGTGGGGGTGTGTATGCATGCATGTGTGTAAGTCCATATGTGTGGTTGTGTGTGTGTGTGTGTGTGTCTGGGTGTGTGGGTGGGTGTGGGAGTGTATGCATGGATGTGTCCATATGTGTGTGTGTGTGTGTGTGTGTGTGTGTGGGTGTGGGTGGGTTTGCGTGACTGTACGCTTCATTTTACAGATGACCGGTGGAAAAACATCCCACTGACACTTGCTTACAGGAAGAGAGATTAGACCGTAATTGCTGCCATGAGTGGCTGGAAATGTAGTTCCATGGGAGTGTATATATATGTGTGCGTTTGTTTGTGTGTGTGTGTGTGTGTGTGTGTGTGTGTGTGTGTGTGTGTGTGTGTGTGTGTGTGTGTGTGTGTGTGTGTGTGTGTGTGTGTGTGTGCGTGTGTGTGTGAAAAAGGACAAAGCCCCTAAAAGCTGGATTATATACTACATATACTATAGACTTGACGCTCACACAGTGTCCATTAGTGTATGTGTGTGCGTGACAGACTAGTTGTATGAGCGATTGGAGACTGATACACTGCTTATTTCACACCAGTTAAACTTAATATAAACATTTACCGTAACATACGTTGACCTGACCCATCTGACTATTCTCAGAGATATACGCTAATAAGCCCAGACTCTCACACTCTTCAGTTTTGCTGTTTATTTTCTTTTACTTTAAATTTCTATAAAAAGTAAAAGATTTAATCAATTCAATCAACTCTATTCAATTCAATTCAAGTTTTTTTTAATTGATGCAATTTCAGTAAATATTTTATGTAACTTCAGTGAGGGTTGATAAGTAATAATTATTTATTGTGTTTTTTAGTCCAAGTTTCACAGTTAGGGTTAGGGTTGAGGTTCGATAACGTAACACACACATTTTATGCATGTAGGCCTACAAAAATAAAGGGACGGTAATAGATAAAACGTTTGATACAATCAGGGGCCAAAGATAAATGATCAATTAAGGTTTGCAATTGTTTAATTGAAAGGGTAGAAAAGATTTGAAGAGGGCAAGACATTTTAACAAAAAAAGACAAAGAACGTCCCCTCCCTCTCGTCCCGCCCTACGTTTCTATGCCATTGAGTTGCGTTTCACACACCTGTGAATGACAGGAAAGTTTGATCCTCTGAGGAAATCACAGAAGAGATATCTGATGGTCCGAATGAGCCTAAAATCGAAATGGCTCTAACAGAGGGAGGCGCAGTCAACACAAAACAGATATTCTCAAAGCGCATTTCCCTCACTAATGGCTGTCGGGTGGCTACGCCATTTCTTAAATATTACAAGAAAAAGAATAGGACTCTTTAATCTTACCTACAGCACCTTTACCTTGCTGAGCCGAGAACGGTAATTGACACTTGTTACATGTCACATACTTCTCGTAACAAGAGCAAAATTATGAACCAGACACAAAGTGCCCATTCTGCTGAGAACAATATACAACTCAATCATATTACCAAAGACTTTCAGTTTCCCAGAAATGTTTTTTTATGTGCTGTCGGTATGTTCCCATCAGCCCCAGTTTGAGGCGAGTCACAAAACTGTATGTCCTTGTTTGTCTTATGCATAGCCCAAGTGCACTCACGTGAACACACAATCTGTTACATGGACAGACACAGTCTCCCGCAAATGGTCTTGGGCACAGCCATGCAAGCGACACACAGACACACACACAACACACACGCACAGACACCATGTCCAAAGTCACTTTCCCAGTTGAGTTATGTAACAAGGATTAGGGGCTTCCACCCACTGCAGCTAATAGTCAAAACTATCCAGGCTATTTTTAACCCTGGACCCCCAGTACAATAGCGGCAGTCCTGTGGCACAATAACATTAGCCAACGCAGCCCTGGTCGGCTATATGTGATATCCTAAACACGGACCCTCATAACAACAGCCATTGTGGCCCCTTCGAAGCACAAGGGGCCTAACCAAACCACCGTCTATAACACCCATAGGGCGCAGGGGTCACACAGGGAATGGGGTGTGGGGAACTATTTAAGGCATGGCAGGGATTTTGTTTTCAGTTGGAGGTTTCACTGAGCCATGTGACCATAATCCGCATCTCTTGTTGGATGGTAACATGTTTGGCGGATATCGTGGTCAAATGGTCTCTGGTGTGATGGTCATTTCAGTTCTACTACTGGAACGTTTTTCCATTCAACATTTGAACCAAGCACACCTATTCTTTAATAGAACTACGGAAATTAAATAAAGAAAGAATGACAGGAGGATGGAGAAGGAAAGAAAGAAAAACTGAAAGAGATGAAGGGAATGAAGGTTAGAAAGAAGGTAGGAAGGATGGAAGGAAGGTTCCTCACAATAGCTGAGTACTGTTTGTGTGGAAAGGTTGTTGTCCCATTCCACAGCTTAATTCTTTAGGGCTTCAGGTCATTAGAGAGAGAAGGGAAGTTATGTTAAACACACACACACACAAACCTACACACTCACACACACACAGACCCAAGCCCAAGCATGCCCACACACACACACACACATAAACACACACACACGCACACGATCGCATAAGCACACCCACACACAGGGTGGTTCCGGGATATATGAGCCACTAATTGCATACCTGTCCATCCTGGGGGCCTCATGGGCCCGGGTTCCCTGCTCTGTCGGCGCCAATTAACCTGGTGGGCGCTGTTCACTCACACACATGTTGTTCATATTGATCACCCACTCATACAAAGCTCACACACACACACACCTGCATGCATGAACGAATGATCACACACAAACACACACACTCACAAACACACACACACACACACACACACACACACACACACACACACACACACACACACACACACACACACACGTTTTCAACCACCAAAATATTGGCCAAACGAACATCACTAACATTCTCTTTGGGTCGTCATGGTGATGACAGATGAGTTCACAGGTTTTTTCGTGATTCTCTTTCTCTTCTCATGGGCACCAATCTCTCTATTTAACTTCTGCTCCTCAAGCCTCTTTCTTAATCCTCTCGAAATATGCCTCTCATAGCTTATTTTAATATTTTATATTCAGTCATTCCATCTCTATTTGAAATGATTTTGTATGTATTTTTATGGATCCGGTTTTAAATAAGTCCTTGAATGGCAGATGTGCTGGGATATATCTGTTCTTGTGGGTTTTTTCCACACTGCAAGAATATATTGTCCCTGAAAAACTAGACACAAATAATACATGATAATGAAAATCTTTTAAATTAGGTTTCTATTTTTGATCCACTTGAATGCAATGGGACCTAGGCCTAACTATGAACCGAAATGATTATCATACTTTAGCTTAACCGGGTTGGACAATGAACTGCGCGCGCGCGCGCGCAACACACAGACACACACACACACACACACACACACACACACACACACACACACACACACACACACACACACACACACACACACACACACACACACACACACACACAATCTAAGTGATTACTAGGGACAACAAATTGTTGGTTGATTTACTTAATCATCATACATTTTTGAGTATCAAAGTATCAAAACCGAATACCAACGATCGACAGGGGTCTGATTTATTATGGGTTTGGGTTAATGGCAAACCCAGTGACCAAAAGGTGTAGACGACCTCAGCTATCCTCCGTATTTTTACTGTTTTGAGAAATCGTATTTATTGATCCCAAATAGGCTACAACCCTCTCGACAGGCAATTTACAGACTAAATGTTTCAGTACTTATGTAAGAGTGGTGTCAATGTCAACTGTTGTGGGTGGACTCCTTTGGATTTTGATACTAGCTTTCTATTTATATATAGGCCTACACCTTTAGTTTAATTGCATGTAATTATTCTATTTTTTATTCAGAGAAGTGACACAATCGTACCTGGCCTTCCTAATGTGAGATACTACCACGGCTACAGGTTCAGACTGAGATCATGAATTAAGATTAGAAACATGGAACTAAATGTGCGCCAGAATACCGCTCCGCGCTGTGATAACATGCACCCCGGGCGTGCTGCCGTGACCTGCGGGAGCTGTGCTCCAGCCAGGAGCGCATGAGACGCGCTGGGAGCGACGCGCTGGGCGCTCGTTTTACGATGTTAAAGTTGTTCATTAATTCTCAGAGAATGGAGTGATTAGAAGTTGGCCATAGAACATACCTCATAGTGGGCTAGTGGTAATAATGTGGAGGTCTAATTATTTATTAATCAAATTGGTGAGATGAGGCGTGCGAGCGAGTGGGCCCCTATGATGTGGTGGAGGTGGACCCCTATAATCTGGTGGACCCCTCCTCACTGCGGGAGCGAGGTGAGAGGGTTTCTGGCAGTCCTACCTGTGGCCTCTCTCTCTCTCTCTCTCTCTCTCTCTCTCTCTCTCTCTCTCTCTCTCTCTCTCTCTCTCTCTCTCTCTCTCTCTCTCTCTCTCTCTCTCTCTCTCTCTCTCTCTCTCTCTCTCTCTCTCTCTCTCTCTCTCTCTCTCTCTCTCTCTCTCTCTCTCTCTCTCTCTCTCTCTCTCTCTCTCTCTCTCTCTCTCTCTCTCTCTCTCTCCGGCAGCGCATGTGCATATCCCTAAAACCCGACGGCCCCCCCATTGGCTTTTTCCCTCCCTTCTTTCCCCGCGCTCAACCCCGGCACCACCCGCACCACCCGCACCACCCCCACTACCAAGGTACCGTGTACTGAAAAGGCAGCGTGTCAGTTTGCGGTGAATCGCAGACACGGTAACACACAGAGACTGGAGCAAGCCACTGCGCAAAGAGTGCATACTTCACCGTGCCATGTGGACGTACCGTCTGCCGGGCACCCGTCTGTCACTGTGAGCGGACAAAGCGAATAACATAAACTCTTTCCGAGGGAAGAGCAAACGAGCGGACTGAAGACGGAGACGGGGAAAGGTAGTGCTCCTCCTCGCAGAGTGGGAAGACGGGGAGCAGGAAAGATTCCTCTCAGCGCGGAGAGCACCCCGGACCCGGAGAGGAGAGCTCGGGGCATCGGCTAGGCGGCTAGGAGTGAGTACTGTACCGATGCGGTACTCACAGACCCATGTACAGGTGCATGGGTCTGGGAGGAACCGAGTGCATGGAGGAAATCAACAGTCTAAAGCTTATCCACAAATGGAACGTAAAAACTATCCAAGGCACTTTATAGTTTCAAGTAAGTTTCCCTCATATTCGTATATTATAATTCAGTAAATGGTACAATATGCCTATACTTCATCATCGGAAGTCCGTTTTGAGTTATTCAGACTCTGTGCCAAACAGTTGGTATTATGCCGGCAGTTGTCATTTCGTGTCTATTGACAAAGCATTGATAATTTTCTTGGCAAATATTGGCATTACGCATCACAATCCAGAAAACATGAGTAAAATGCTACACATACGACTAGTACAGATCAGATATAGAGTAAATTCATTTTTTATGTGCCAAATGATTCAATACAAACATTTATTCACTTGCTTCTCACTCTAATTTTCTCTGTCACACCTTCTCTCTCCCTCTCTATCTCTCACTCTCTCTCTATCTCTCACTCTCTCTCTCTCTCTCTCTCTCTCTCTCTCTCTCTCTCTCTCTCTCTCTCTCTCTCTCTCTCTCTCTCTCTCTCTCTCTCTCTCTCACTCTCTATCTCTCACTCTCTCTCTCTCTCTCTCTCTCTCTCTCTCTCTCTCTCTCTATCTCTCACTCTCTCTCTCTCTTCCTCTCTTTCCCTCTCTCGCACACACAAACACACGCACACACACACACACACACACACACACACACACACACACACACACACACACACACACACACACACACACACACACAGACACACACACACACACACACACACACACACACACACACACACACACCTACACACACACACACCCTCAATGGATCTCTCTCTGTCCATCAATGGCTTTCTCTCTCCCTCCAAATGGCTCTCTCTATCGCTCTCTCTCCTGCATTAATTGTTTGAATGTATTTTTTCTCATTCTTATTTTTATGATAAATGATCATTTTACTTTTGTGTTTTGTATTTGAATCTCATGAACATTCATCTCATTATGTATGTGCTCTTGCTTAAAAGTAAATATTGCACCAGTGAATGGTGCAATGGTATCATTTCATACATTTGTATTTCCCTCCCCCTGAATGTGCAAATGCCAATGCAGACACACGTGCATCCCACATTCACACACTAACAAGCACACACACATCCCATATCATGTCCAATAACCTTTTTTCTCGTTTCACGGACAGTGGCAGCTCCAGACTTACTGGACCCCAAATCTGCTACTCAAAACAGCAAGCCCCGCCTCTCCTTCTCAAACAAGCCTGTCACAGTGAGCCCCCGGGAGGAAAGCGAGGTGAGGGGAAAAAGTAAATACTTTTAAAAAACAAATGTTTTGGTTGATGTTTTGCTACAGCAGCATACTAAAACCTACGAGTACAAGTATGCGGACATGGATCTGATGTTTGCTGTGCTCATGTATTGTAGATGGTGGCCACGGTGATGAAGTGGAAGACGGTGTCTGTGATCTTCTTCCTGGTGGTGTTGTATCTGGTGATGGGAGCGCTGGTGTTCAGAGCCCTGGAGCAGCCCCACGAGAGGTAGACACATGTCTCGGCACCACACAGTCTGGTGGACACATGTCTCGGTACCACACAGTCTGGTGGACACATGTCTCGGTACCACACAGTCTGGTGGATACATGTCTCGGTACCACACAGTCTGGTGGACACATGTCTCGGTACCACACAGTCTGGTGGACACATGTCTCGGTACCACACAGTCTGGTGGATACATGCCTCGGTACCACACAGTCTGGGTCTGCGCTCATTCTGCTGTTTCCCGCCCATATTAGGATTATCAAGCTCTTGGAGTATTTCTATAAGAATAAAAATATATATTGTTTGACTTGTGAACTTTGACCCCCTGCTTCTCTCCCATCTCTCTAACGCTCCTTCTCCCCTCCAGTGCCCAGCGTTTGGCCATCCTCTCCCAGAAGTTGGAGTTCCTCTCCAGACACCCCTGTGTGAACCACAGCCAGCTGGAGGAACTGGTCAAGGTAGGGCCTACTGTCAGTTACACTGCCGTTGCAACCAAGAGCCTACTCAAGCCTACAGTCTCCTATGAATTGTGAAGAATGGGTTTGTGATGACAAACAACTTCTTTCTGGGACGTTTCTTGACTGCAAAGTATTTTATTACATTTTAGATAGAATGATTTTTATAGGTCAACTTTCAAATCATGGACAGTAAAAACAAAGGAAACCAAAGTGAGGGGGATTAAGACTGAGACTAAGTTAATTTGCCACTATGGGGGAAGTGGACCAGTCTGCAAGTCATTAAAAGGAATCTACACAAGGACGCCAGGAGATTTGCAAGGCCTCAGTATCAGACGGCTACAGTGGTGATGCAAATAAGAACGACCTTTACAACATTCAGCCCTGCATGCACACACACAAACACACACACACACGCACACACACACACACACGCACACACACACACACGCACACACACGCACACACACACACGCACCTGCGTGTGTGTCTCACCTTGATCAACAACTGCCCTGACCAACGAAAGCTGTTTCTATGGTGCCCTTCGCGATCCGTGTGAGTTACACTCTAATCACTGAACTCTCCCTCGGCCTCTCCCACTGCAGCAAGTGGTGACAGCGATTCGTTCGGGCGTGAACCCTGCAGGAACGCTGACCCATCATGCTAGTCTCTGGGACCTGAGCTCAGCCTTCTTCTTTGCCGGTACAGTCATCACTACTATCGGTGAGGCCACACAGAAGGAAGTTTGTATGTGCGTGTATGACACAACAGGAGACGTCAACGCTTGCATATGCATGGTTGTGTGTGTGTGTCAGAGGAGCCCGATGAATGAACAACAGCTGGGTCTATTGTTTCACCGTGCTTTCTGTACGAGGAACACTGGGGTAGCTGTTGTGGATGATGCTTGACGATACTTCCTGGATGTAATACTATTATGCTCATGGAGGGTCCTTAAATATGTGTATATATCATGTGTTGTCTAGCCTTCTTACTTGTAATTCAATAAGTAATACGTGTGTGTGTGTGTGTGTGTGTGCGTGTGTGTGTGTGTGCGTGCGTGCTTGTGCGTGCGTGTGTGAGCGGAGAAGGTCAGAAGTGGAAAAAGGGAATTTATAAAGAGAAGGAAATCAGAGGTAACTTGTTTGTTAAAGACAGACTTGAGTCTATCTACAGTAATCATTCCACTTACCTCACAATGCTTTCCCCTCAGCCTCTGATACACATCATTGGAAGTGTAGTTCATGGTCCTGCGACGTGTGTGTCTCATTGCAGGGTTCGGGAACATCTCCCCCCAAACAGAGGGCGGGAGAATCTTTTGCATTGTGTACGCGCTGCTCGGGATCCCTCTCTTTGGCTTCCTATTGGCCGGTGTAGGAGACCAGCTGGGCACCATATTTGGCAAGGGGATCGCTAAAGTGGAGAAGATGATTGTGGTGAGTGATGGTCACAGATACATAAAGACACACGCATACACACACAGGCCAAAATGGCTTTTTTTTAGACAGCCATTAACATGCACAGCACACTGCATTGTATTATGCAGTGTGCTGTGTATCTGTGAGCTTCCATGCATGTTTCTGCACGCCTATGTGTGTGTGTGTGTGTGTGTGTGTGTGTGTGTGTGTGTGTGTGTGTGTGTGTGTGTGTGTGTGTGTGTGTGTGTGTGTTTGCGTGTGTGTGTGTGTGTGAGTGTGTGTGTGTGTGTGTGTGTGTGTGTGTGTGTGTGTGTGTGTGTGTGTGTGTGTGTGTGTGTGTGTGTGTGTGTGTGTGTATGTGTGTGTGAATGCATATGTCTGAATCCTAAGATGCTGGATGATAAACCGTTGACCCCTATTTAAATGAGAATGAACCCAACTCTGGTGGAATGTTGGACAGGCAGCTCTGAGCCTCGAGCTGCAGAGAGTTAGTTACCCAAGCCCTGTTTTGATTTGAGCTTGGGTAAATGTTAACTAAATGTCTGAGTGAAGCTTATTCCATCTTAATGTCCACTGAAATCGATGACCTCGAGATCCCAGCTCATTAAAATGCATTATTCAGGTTGCCCACCGACGTGGGGGGTCCTTGATCTGAAGTATCAACGGTGTCAAACAAATTTGTGACCAGAGCGGTACCTGCAAGAGTGTGGCTGCAAGGTAGAAATAAATACAATAAATAATCAATAAACTATAATGAGCCATAGTTTTAAAACGCTATTCACTCAGTAGCCACTGGCTATTAAATCAGTGGAGAGCCTTTTGAGTTTTCAAAGGAGAATGTCGAATGTATTAATGGTTAAGTAGTCTCTGGGGACAGGCCTCAGCGATGAAGAGTATGCATAATGCTGAGGCAAAGGGAGTGTGTGTGTGTGTGTGTGTGTGTGTGTGTGTGTGTGTGTGTGTGTGTGTGTGTGTGTGTGTGTGTGTGTGTGTGTGTGTGTGTGTGTGAGGGTGTGAGTGTGTGTGTGTGTGTGTGTGTGTGTGTGTGTGTGTGTGTGTGTGTGTGTGTGTGTGTGTGTGTGTGTGTGTGTGTGTGTGTGTGTTTGTATGTGTATGCTATATGCATGTGTCTATGCTAATGTGCTAATGCTAATACTAATACCATTTTGAACCAGTGTCAATGCATACCCCACACATTAATTCAAACACCTCATTACCAGCCTTATTTTGTGTAAATTCTGGGGTCTGGCAGCAATAAGATAATTATACTTGAACAGCTTCATTATTAATACGGCTGCGAATGGTCGCCACATTTTTTTTGTGCCTGGGGAGAATTTGCTGATGCCGACCAAACTTAAAAACCCGAAAGAGGGGATAAGATCGCTTACGGGGAAGTTATTGTGAAGAACAGCCATTGAGTGATGGTTGACCACATCCAGGAACGTTCTGGAAGTGCTGAATGAACAGTTCATAGCTGACATTACAAATACTGTGATCCAGTATAATGTAATACTTATCTATATATAGATATGAAATATCGATATATATACCCTCATCGACTGATACTTACTACACATCTTTCCGCTCCCTTTACTTTCTCGTTTTCCTGTCTCCCTTCCTCCCTCTCCCTTCCCCTTCTCTCTCTCTCTCTCCTCTCTCTCTCTCTCTCTCTCTCTCTCTCTCTCTCTCTCTCTCTCTCTCTCTCTCTCTCTCTCTCTCTCTCTCTCTCTCTCTCTCTCTCTCTCTCTCTCTCTCTCTCTCTCCCCCTCTCTCTCTCTCTCTCTCCCCCTCTCTCTCTCCCTCTCCCTCTCTCCCCCAGCAGTGGGACATCAGTCAGACTAAGATCCGGGTCATCTCCACGCTGCTCTTCGTCCTGTTTGGCTGTCTGCTGTTCGTGGCGCTGCCGACCGCCGTCTTCAAACACATCGAGGGCTGGTCCGCGCCCGAGTCCCTCTACTTTGTGGTCATCACCTTGACGACCATCGGCTTCGGGGACTTTGTGGCAGGTAGGGTTTTCCCCTCGCAGACCCCCCCCCCCCCGGGGGCTCGACGGGCCGCCATGCCCGTCGGCTGCGAAGCAGGAGGCCAGCGGCACGTGCACTGACTGATAAAGTGACACAACACTTTAACACACACACTCACACACAAATATTACCAGTGCACTTCATCTCACGGTAAGCACAGTAATAACACAATAATACATCTGAGAGATTTGGATTCAAAGAATTAAAAATGTATGTATTTAAGCACATTTTCTCTCACAACTTTGACCACTCTGACAAGATCAGTTCAATTAGTGTTTTCATATTTAAGATCTGCAGGAACCCTGGAGCTCTCTAACAGGAGTGTGAATCGAAGGCCTATGGGCGGTGATCCTCCACCCTGACCTGCTGCTCTCTGTGCAGGTGGCTCTGAGATAGAATACCAAGACTACTACAAACCCGGCGTGTGGTTCTGGATCCTGGTGGGACTGGCCTACTTTGCCGCCATCCTCAGCATGATAGGAGACTGGCTGAGGGTCATCTCCAGGAGGACCAAAGAAGAAGTATGTCTACAGCAATCCATCCATCAATCCATCCATCCATCCATCCATCCATCCATCCATCCATCCATCTATCTATCTATCCACCCATACATTAATCTGTCTGCCCGTCCGTCTCTCTCCATCTCAACTTTTGCCCTCTGTCTAACTTCATTCCAGCCATGAGACTTTTCTGTAATCTGATCAACTGTTTCCCTGCCTCCACCACCACCTCCACCTCCATCCCCACATTGTGCAAGTAATCGATAGCGTCGCAGGCTATTAGCTTGAGCTTCTCCAGAGCGTGAAAGAGACGGCAGAGAGAGAGAGAGAGAGAGAGAGAGAGAGAGAGAGATAGAAATAGAGAGCGAGCGAGAGAGAGAGTAAGAGATAAAGTGGGGGGCTGGGAGAGAGTGAGACAGACAAACAGACAGACGAGAGAGAGGGCAGGGGGGGCGTATGGAGATCTTACTTTATAGATTAGATATGATGATAGCAGGGCAGGAGCTATAGTAATGTGTGTGTGTGTGTGTTTGTGTATGTTGTCTTTCTCCACTGTTAAAGGTGTGGTATGTTAATTTGGCAGAATAGGCAAACGTTGAATTAGGTCTGATTTGGTTGGTACATCGGTTGGTACATGACCCTGCACATCGTGATTAATGATACATAAAGCAAAAAAGTATATATTCTGAGTGACTGACAACATTTCCGCTGGCTTGTGCTGACCAATCAGCCATGCATAAAGAGAAACAGTGACCTGGCTGGCTTTACGTTGACTTCTCTGTAAAGGCTTACGCGGCCGTTATATCAAGAAGCGGAGCCGCGAGAGTATGTTCAATGTGTGTGTGTGTGATATTTGACATGGCTGATTAAATCTAGTTGCAGGTATGATGTTTTGATGTAATTGAGTTGACTTCCTGTGACATCAGAGGCAGAAAGAGCGCCATCAATTCATACATCACCTCTGGCTCTCTAGCATATCTCGCTAATCCATTAGTAAGGCAAACAGAAGGATTTTGTCAGCATATTTTATTTGCGTTTGTGTGTGTGTCATTTGGATAATGTGGAAAATTACAAATTAATTATCTTGCTCTCTTGCCTAAATAGACACACTGACATTGCAGGGATTAACCGTCACCTTTCTCTCTCCCTCTTTCCCGCTCTCCACGTTTCTCTCTCCCTCTCTCTCTCCCTTTCTCTCTTTCTTTCTTTCCCTCTCCCACTCTTTCTCCCTCCCACTGTCCTTCTCTCCGTATTTTCCCTCACTCTCTCCCTCCCCCCTCCCCCCTCCCCCTCTCTCTCTTCCTGTTCCCGCCATTTCTCCCTCTCCCTCCCCCTCTCTCTCTCCCTCTCCCCCTCCCTCCCCCTTCCTACCCCCCCTCCCTCACTTCCTCTCCCCCTCTCCCCCTCCCTCCCTCCTTCTCGCCCTCTCCCTCCCTCCCCCCCCTCCCACCCCCCAGGTGGTGGAGATCCGGGCGCACGCGGCCGAGTGGACGGCCAACGTGTCGGCCGAGTTGAAGGAGACGCGGCGGCGCGTCAGCATCGACATCTACGACAAGTTCCAGCGCGCCGCCTCCATCAAGCGCAAGCTGTCCACCGACCTGGGCCTGAGCTCCGCCCCCGAGCTCTGCGTCCCCCGCCGGGGCCTGGCCTCGGGGGGCTACGGCGAGGAGCGGGAGAGGGAGCGGAGCGAGAAGGAGGCCGCCCTGCAGTCGCTCATGACGCCGCTGACCAGGAAGGGACGCTACTTCATGAACGGTCTGGACCCCGAGCTGGGAGACATCTCCATCATCGAGCAGCTATGAGTAGACATGTTTTTAATCACGGTGTAAAAAACGTTTTTTTCGGTTGCATATCTGAGAAAGACTGACCCCGTACTAGGGGTCAGTGATTGGTCGAACCGGATAAGATGTTGTTGGCACATGGTGACGGCTGCTCATGAAGGTAGGTTATGTCAGCGTGTGTCCCGACAAATTTGAATGTGCCAGCCTAAAATCTGAGGTACAAGTCTGCGTCGGTTTGCTTCTTCTGTCGACGCAGGTCGCAAACGGTTGATTGAAAGTTATTCCTATCAGTAAGGCTCCAGGCCTCCCTGACCCCACTGTGTGCCTCTTAAGCTTCCCTCGCCTGTGCAGGTGATCTCAGAACTGACCCCATCATAGCCAACGCTATCCACCTCTGACCACTGTTGCCTACATTGGTGGATGTGCCAATTTAGCATGAAACAAGAGGATTTCCCCAACCTCAACACAACAGAATGTGATAGTATTCAAACTGCAAAGACCAGCACTATGTCTGAATAGCAAAGAGTGCAACTGTCAGCAAACAATGTGTAGGCTAGGGTGTGCTGAGTGGACCAAAGAAGTAGAAATGTGAAGAATTTAGCACATTAGCGATGTAACGAAGTACAACAAGAATGGCAATGGCGAATGGACGACAAAAGTTGACATTTCTAAGAGGTTGTACACCAAATTTAAAAAAAAACACAACCTTATCCAAGCTACACATTTATGTTCTTAATTTGCTTCATCATCTTAATGTAACAATGCCAGATCAGTATTTCTTAGACTCTTAAAAATAATATGTATTCTGATTGTATTCCGATCATGTCTCCAGCAGTTCCTTAAGTATCTGTCTGATACCCTATATCAAAGAGGTAACTTTGATGGATTTAACATAAGTTTGGCCATTCTTAATGACAGTCGTACCAGCTGGACAGCCATGATGAAAATGGCATAGCTCCAAGGCACTTTATTATATAAAGTCCTGGATATTGTGTCTTAAGCCAGTTTTTCTTTTACAAACTGATATCCCAGACAAGCGTACTTTCAAATATTTTGAAGTATTTATATGTCGAACATTAATTTAAGACTTTATCAAAAGTTACATTTTCTGCATCATCTACTCATATTTGATTAATCAAGCATCAAATGCCATTGGGTCAACATCCTTGAATTCTGTTGGCCTTTTTAACTACCATGCATGGGTATACCAAGCCACGGTTTTAATGACATAACATTGAACAAAACTGCTGTATTGCAAGTTAGTGGTATGAGTGGTATGTTAGGGATGCCTTGTACATACAGAGGAATCCGGTTTGTCATTCAATTGTCGTTATGGTCTTTAGATAGTTTACAAAATTCATGTTATCAAGCCTCTGACTGATTAAGCAGTTGTAATCAATAAATATCAAACACTCATCTTAATGATGCATTGGAAGGAGCTAAAGATGGAGATTTAATTGGGAAAATAATAAGGCCATTTTTGTATTGGATTTACTCAAGCCTGTAAGGCGTTTTAGGTATTTCAGTGGAACAATTGGACAAAAAAGTGCAAACTGGTAAATCTTTAGGAATATTTCAACTCCGACTAATTTTAGGATAAGAGATGAAGAAGTAATACAGCATTCAGACAGTGACATTTTGCTTGTGCCATAACTTGTGTGTTATATGCATAAACGGATGCAGGTGAAGTAACACGCAGTAAGTCAGCCATTCAGACATACGCACGCTTGATGTGCGTATGCCTGCCGTTAAAAATGCACTTTTATTTTCCAGCCTCAGACCCAATAATAGTGTTTTTCCTCCACAAGGAACTTTGTGTCCTTAGGCTTCCAGTAAATGTGGTGATTTGAATACACCTCAGTACCTATTAAGGTACCCCAAAATAACCTTTTATTTCATAGTTTTGCATACTAGTTTTACTGAGCAAATCATTTGTTTTAAACAGGGTTAGCTGTTGGTACTAACATTGCATTTCATAACATCTTGTGATTGGTTAGCTTTATTTTGGATCTGGGTTCATAGGTTAACTATTTTCTAACTTCCTTTGTAAGCTTTATTTTTAACAAAAAACTGATTATACTGTGTATAACTACAATCTACTAATGTACTGGATGTGCTTTGATTGGTTGATACTCTATGATATGGAGGATAAAGCTTATGTATTTTTCTGTATGTTTACGTTGGAAGAGCATATTTCTGATGTAAGGAAATCATTAGCTCAAAGAAATGTCCATAGATACAGATTTTTTACACAGAATATTAAATGACTTGAATATACTGTGATTTCAACGGCTTCTATGTACCCTTTCATTGGAAGAATCAGGACTTTAAAAGTTATTAAGTTACGCATCCAAATCTCTGTGCTACACATTCATAGTCGCCATGAACAGAAACAAGACACTTTTAGAAACATAAAATATAAAATACACACATTTGTTTGAGCCATAAATGACTCTGTCTCCTCACGTTTGCACAAAACATCTTGAACTGAATCAAAAAAATCTTGAAATCTTGATTAACAGCGTATTGATAACCTATTCGACCGTCTCAAATTAGCATCACCCAAGCCCCAATAATCCAACAGGGCTGATTCACACAGGGGTGACAAACTGATTGACCCTTGCCTTGGGTTCAATCTTCCTGGACGGGTGACAAACGCGTCATGATAACGGGCAGGTCTGATGGATGTTGACTGGCCGACAGCAGCTCGGCCCCTGAGGCGTGAAATGAAGGTTTGAAAGCAGGAAGCGGCGGCGCAGGCTAGGATCAACACCACACGATGAGCCAGATAGAGGGCCGCTTATCACCAGGGCCCTATCTCGGCCTTTATAAACACCGCCCTGCCAGGGGGAACTCATCCAGGGCCCTGGCTCATCCAGCAGCCATCTTTTTTCTAGACACTGACAGGCTCAGTGTCTTGTGGTGGTTAAGTCAATGGTGAATCCCAGCCCCCATAAGGGGCTACAGAGTATCTTCCCCACAGCCCCGTATGAATTTAGTCAACCACAGTAAAACCTTTTTTTGTTATAGAACACACATGATGCTATAGCATCTCTGGAAGACTGATGCATGTAGAAGTTTGTAAGCCTCCTCTGAAAGTATTTTTCAAAGTCTGATTCCCAATGACCTGGTGGTCCCCAGTGTATTTCACTTAAGTGTTTAGGGACACAGAAATAATTTCTTAATTAATCGACTCCTCACTCTTCTGTGAGTGTGATATGATACTGTACCGTCATACTTGATTAGATTTGAATCCCACTTTAATGAATGTTCTTGCCATTTAGCCTCACCTTTATAATCTCATCTTATTACCTCTTATCTTCCCCATCCCTTACTGGCCTGGACTCTCTCGCCCTCTCCCTTAGTGGCTCGCCCAGGGACAATCCCACACCCAGTGGCCAGTCAGACTGGTCCGCGGCCAACAACAGCTAGACAGGCCGACTGCCCAGCACACACACACACACACACACACTAGCAGGAAGCTCGCTTCATTGAGTCTGTTCGCAATGATGACAAGCCGGATCCCATCATGCACACCTCAAAATAACCCTACCAACGCTGACAGACAAAAGAACATTGCGGTATACGTACAAGTTGTGGGCTAATCGCTTGCTTAAAGGACGGATGCAAATAAAATTAATTCATTTTTGTCAGTTGTGTGGCAATCCAACACATCTGGACAGGACCGAGTTGTGAAGTGATGAGTGCTACCTCGGTTGGGATGGACCATCGACTGTACAAAATCGACAATAGCCCCACTGTGTCGTTGGATGGACTCGTCAACAAAAGGTAGACGTGTCCCCCTTTTGAGAAATCGTTCTTTAAAACAAAGTAATTACTCTTTCAACTAAGACCATCCCAGCTATGTGACAGATCTACATATTCTCATTCGTGATTAATTCCTCCATCACCTCTCATCCCACGTAGGCCTACTGTCCACTGGGCTCCACTTCCTGCCAGCGGGTCTGCTGCTTTCGTTGGCCCGGCTACGCCTGCTTACTCAGTGACGCCGAGTGCAGACAGGGGCTTGCTCATGCACACAGGATGGGGATCATTCACGTACACACAGACGGACGGACGAGCAGAGACAGACACACGCACGCACACAAACGCGCACGGAATAACAGAGCCCTTCATATCCCCTCTTCTCAGCTCGTTAATTCTGGTCCTCTGGCTGCTTTCTGCACGGGTCAACCTACAGGTGATCAGACACCTGACCGACAGATGTCCACGCTAGTCGTGTGAGTGAAGCGTTCTGCTCCCAACCAGCAGACTGAGTGGAGATCATAATCAGCGCGTCTGATTCATAATGTTTTTATTCTTGAGTAGTGAATTCGTTAAGGGTGTTTGCATCCTAACCGTAAGGTCCTCCCGTCCGTTAATTGACTAAAATAGTAATAACAAATTAACTATTTTACAAAGTGAAATACATCAGAGTTTAAACGCTGAGGAACTTAGTTACATCTGCTTAAGCAGATAACAACCGGACAGCAGTGATACGTTCATTAAAGAAGACAGGAGACTGTGTCAGGTACAAAATTTAGTTAGAAAAAGCAGTTTTGGAATAAGCCAGGGCCAATGCATGACTCCACAAACTAATAGAAAGATAAACTAATAGATATAGATACACAACTAACAAACTCTGAAGAGCAGAGGAACAAAGTAAAAAGGAGAAAATTAAATTTAAAAATGACTGCATGACAACCACTTTCTGATCGGGAGGAAAAAACAAAAAGACTAAAATGATATAAAATGTATTCCAGTAAAAGTGATTAAAAGCTAGCTGGCATTAGTAAACGGGTGGTTGGCGTAAATAGGCATTTACTGATATTTCGATATACAATGCTGGAGGATCAGCGGATTTACAGACAGACGTGCCTTCACAGACGGCACGAATAAGCGTCTGGCAGCAACTCCAAGAACTGAATGGGAGCGCAGCTTTGAGCCACAGCCGATGACACACGTCCAGGTACAGGTACCCAATCAGGACTCTTTACATTCAAAGGATACCCAATCAGGACTCTTTACATTCAAAGGATACCCAATCAGGACTCTTTACACTCAAAACCCGAATAGGGCTTCAACCATCACCAACAGGCCGTGAACACACACACACACACACACACACACACACACACACACACACACACACACACACACACACACACACACACACACACACGATTATCAGAGGGCAGAGAGGAAAGAGTGAGCTGGTGGAGCGGGAGCGCCTACTGCACTTGGCAGTTCTCCCCTTGCTGTGCCTGTTCCCTCAGCGCCTCCCGACGCTTCTCCCGCTGCTCCGGGGTCTTCTGCAGGCTCAGCGACCGGCGCCCCGCCCGGCCCGCTGGGCTGCCCGCGGGGGTCACCGCGGCAACGGCCGGACTCGTCAGGGAGAGGTGCCCCGATACCTGGAAGAGGAGATGGGAAATGAACGGAGTGGTTTTTCAAGGAAGTGCTCTCTCTGCCTGAGCGGCCGGGTCACCGGGGTTGCCCCCGGGGGCCCCTAGGATTGCCCCCGGGGACCCCAGACTTCCCTGATTAAACCCTGGCCCGCCTCCGTCCAGTCGACCTGCCCCACCATGAGGCCAACCTGCCACCATATCCCGGAGCAATAATACACACATAAACCGTGAGCGTCAGGTGGGCCAAGTTTCCCATACATGACTCCACAATTCATCCAGTCCCAGAGTCACCGTGACACCCGCCACATATTGACCGTTTACACCTCAAGATGACTCACTCATCACTCCAGATCAATATCTCTTCACCCGCCCATCATCGACCTGACACCAGCTGTATGGAAACTCCCTTTCTCCTCAAGCGACATGTTGCTGCCCTCCGTCTCCCCCTTCTGGCCTTGAGGAGTAAGGGCGGTCCCCCCTGTGTGTGAACCGTCTGTTTCCTTCTGTTCAGTGGGTCTCTGCATCAGTCATCCAAGCAGACTGTATACCTGGGTGTGTAGCCAGTGCGGTGAGAACGAGAGCGGTGAGCTGTGAGCCTGTTCCGGGGCCTACCTTGCCGTCGGCCAGCGGGGACTGTGTCACGGTGCGGTCTGCAGCCGCGGGGGTGCGTCTGGAGGAGAGCCGAGAGCTGCGGCGCTTGGCGGTGGTCCTCCTCATGATGAAGGGGCTGGCCTCGCCCATTGGGATATCAGCAAAGCCTACAGAGGACGCAACCCGATTAATGACCACACATACACACACACACACACTTATTTAAGCCAACATAAAAGACTATCAAGACAGGGACAAAAATAAGTGCAGTGTAGTACATTGACAAAATCATGTGTAAGTGGCATGGGTCCTAATACAAGCATCAATAATCATGGTATAGTTAGCAGCGTCTCCGCCATATATAGCGACTGACAGTCACAGACAAAGACAGAGTCACAGACAGTGACACGGAAAGAGTCACAGACAGAGTCACAGACAGAGACAGAGTCACAGACAGAGTCACAGACAGTGACAGAGTCACAGACGGAGTCACAGACAGTGACACAGACAGTGACACAGACAGTGACACAGGCAGTGACACAGGCAGTGACACAGACAGTGACACAGACAGTGACACAGACAGTGACACAGACAGTGACACAGACAGAGTCACAGAGAGTCAGTCACAGACAGAGTCAGAGACACAGACGGAGTCACAGACCGACACAGATAGAGTCACAGACAGAGACACAGACAGAGACACAGACAGAACCTCAGTAGACGCACCTCTCTGCACCAGCTCGGGCAGCCCCTCGGGCCTGAACTCCTCGTCCTGGGGGCCTCCTGGTTGGGGCGTGGCGACGCCGGCCTTGATCCTCTTGGTCAGGTTGTACAGGGCCTCCTGGGCCTTGGCGGGGGTGTGCGCCGCCGCGTCTCTGTTGGCCAGGTGGAGGCGCTTGCCCAGCGACAGGGCGCGGGCCGTGCTCCCTGGGAGCACCGGGGAAGGGGTGGGGTTCTTCGCGTCGACCTCCGGGGCGACTTCCTGCCGCTTGGAGAGCCTCCTGGACAGCCTCTTGGTGGGAGTGGGGGTGGTGGCGGCGGCGGGGGCGGGGGTGGCCGTGGCGGGGGCGGGGGTGGTGCCGCGCTGCAGGCGGGCGCTCAGCGTCTCGTTGGCCTCCTCCAGCTTGTGGACCTGCACCATCAGGCTGCAGTACTTGTCCAGGCTCTCGTCCGCCTCCCTGCTGCGCTCCTCCAGCTCCGCCGTCACCTCCTCCAGCTCCTTCCTGGTGGTCTCCAGCTCCGCCGTCACGGCCTCCAGCTCCTTCCTGGTGGTCTCCAGCTCCGCCGTCACCGCCGCCTGCCGCTGCTCCGCCAGGAGTCTGGCCTCCTCTCCGTGGGCAGACGCCTCGGTGCTGCTGCCAGCGCCTGTGGCAGACAGACGACCACGCGGTTACCATTAACATCCACAAGGTTACCATTAACATCCACGCGGTTACCATTAACATCCACGCGGTTACCATTAACATCCACAAGGTTACCATTAACATCCACAAGGTTACCATTAACATCCACAAGGTTACCATTAACATCCACACGATTCCATCGGAAACTATTTCATCAGAGAAATCTATCTCATTATATTACTTATGTTCTTCTCTGTACGTGTGCGTGCGTGCGTGTTACTTAATTATACTTCTCTAGTGACATACACTGAAGAAAGAACCTATTTGAATGTGAGAGCATTTTGGCTGAACTAGGTTCAATACAGGCGTGTGCATTTGTTTTTACCAGAGCTCTGCTCCAGCGTCTCCTTCTCCTGCTGCAACTGTTGGCAGGTCTTCATCCACAGGTTCATCTTGCTGAGGGCAGAGTCCCTCCCCTTGGCGAGGGCGCCGACCTGCCCGCTCAGCTCCGACACCTGGAGGCACGGCGCTCAGTCAACGGCGGGCTCGTCAAACACGTGAAAGACACGGTAGCAAAAGGCCCCCGCAACAAACGCTAGGTTTGTGTAGCCTGTGCTTACCTGCTGAGTGGCCTGAGACAAGGACTGCCTGCATGTCTCCAGCTCTGCCTCCAGGGAGGAGAGGGTAGCCTGGAGATCCTGCTGTTCACCGGTGAGTCTGTCCCGCTCGGCCTCCAGGGAGGAAAGGCTCGAGCGCAGGGCTTCTTTCTCCTCCTCTAGTCGGGACTTCTCTGTCTGCGACAGAGCAAGGGCGGCGTTCGCGCTCTCCTTTTCGTTCTCCAGCGAGGCGAGGCTGGAGATGAGCTTCTCCTTCTCCTCCTCCAGGGAGGACAGCTTCGCGGACGCTCTCTGGTTCTCCTCAGCGAGCACCGACGCCTCCCCCTCCAGAGAGGAGATGGTGCCCCTCAGGGCATCCCTCTCTTCAGACCCCCTGCTGTCGCTCTCCTGTTCCCTCCTCGCCCACTCCGCCTCGGCCTCCGCCAAACCGCTGTGGAGACCCCTGAGCTCCTCCTCCAGCTTGCTCACGCTGGCTTCAAGCGCCTGCCTCTCCCTGGACCACTTCTCCAGGGCCTCCGCCCGCTCTGACTCCGCCTCGCGCTCCATCCCCTCCACCACGGACCTCTGTCTCTCCTGCTCCTCTCTCCTCCCCGTCTCGGCCCTCTCCATGCCCCGCTCCAGCTCCTCCTTGGCCGCCCTCAGCTCCTCTATGACCCTGCTTTTGGCCTCCAGCTCCCCCTCCATGGCCTCCTTTTCCTGCCTGAGGTGGTCCAGCTCCGCCGCCAGAGCCGACAGCTTCTCGCCCAGGGAGCTCTTCTCCTCCTCCACCTGACACGAAGGAGCCCCGGGGAAAGGCAAGGTGGGAAAGCATAAGACGGGAGAAGGATGCGAGACAGGTCTTCCTCAGGTGCCGATGACGACCACACCATGCACTAGATGACCGTCGCCCCAGTCCCATGACAACGAGGAGCAACAATGCGCATACCTTTTTCCTCTCGTCCTCGAGTTCCTCGATCTCAGCTTTAGCGATCTCCGCCTGGTCAAGAAGGAAAGAACTGGTATGAGGGCCTGAGCTGCACACATCCCTGGGAATAGAAGAACGTGATGCGGGGGCCACAGCCAAAAGGACCCGGATGGAGTACCTGGATCACAGCCTCTTCCAGACTCTGCTCCGTGCCTTCCTTCTCCCTCTCCAGGGCATCGATGCGATCCTGCAGCGAGTCAGACTTCCTCTGGGCATCTGAGGAAGGGATACGAAAAAGTCAGACTTATAAGAGAAAGGCCATGTCTTCAAATAGGAACGGGAATTCCAGCTTGAGCTTGAAATACTGGTTGGTCAAATCGAGCCAAAAGACAAAAACGGATGGAGTTCAACGCTTAGCAAAAGCCTGAGAACAGGGAAAGCCTCCAACATAAAGACACAAAAACCACTCCGTCCTTCTCGTCACCTTTCAGCAGCTCTCCGATCTTCTTCTTCTTCCTCTCGTCCGACTCGATGCGGACCTGGAGCTTCTCGATGCCGCTCCTCATGTTCTGGACCTCGCCCTGGGTGGAGTTGAGGCGGGACGCTATCTCGCCCTTCTCCAGCAGGGAGGACTCCAGGGACTGGGTCATACGACTCAGATCTGCCTCCAGAGCCTGTTGGAGACCCAGCCACATTTGCGTTAGCTAAATCAGATAACGGTCATCATGGAGCTGGTCTGCTGTAGTGCACATGGTGGCTACTGGGGATCAAACCCAGTGCATTTTATTTACAGTGAAGACGCGGTAGATTTAGATTTAGGGAATTTAGCAGACGCTTTTATCCAAAGCGACTTACAATAAGTACATTCTTCATAAGAAAGTGAAACAATATATCGCTGTGGGTACAATAAGAATGTTCATAGAACCAAGTGCAAAGCACCAACAATCGCTAGGTTAACCCATTCCCCGTATAAAACAAAGACAGCTAGGATGAGATGCTACATAACGACAGACAATTAGTGCGTACATTAAGGCGGTGGTAACCTTAACTATCTTTATGTTTTCCTACTAGGACTAAACGCTTGTGGCCTACCTGTATCTTGGAGGCCATGGACTCAGAGTTATGGCAGGCCGAGTTCTGGTCCTCAGTGACCCGGTCGAGCTGGCTCAGGAGCTCCTCCCTCTGGCCCCGGTGCTCACAGAGCTCCTGCTCCAACGCCCCCACCTGCCCGCGCAACTGGGCACAACATGGAAACGATGCATACCGTCATTGGACTAGCGTTGAACCCGAGATCAGAGCATTAGACAATACTGTTGAAGAACCCCAGTCGAAGGATTTAAATGCTAGGATTAAGACGACGCCTCAGTGGACTGGTTGGCCGTCGAGCGGACCACGTACCTGTTGCTTCTCGCCGTCCAGTCTCTCCGCGTTGCTCTGCAGGGCTTCGTACTCCCTCCGGCCCACCCTGATGTCCTCCTCCAGGATGGAGATGAGCTGTCTGGTGTCGACGTTGGTCTTCTCCAGGCTGTGGACCTCCTGCCTCCAGCGGCCGACGGCCCGGCTCGCCTCGTCCCTCTCCTCGGTGCAGGACACCAGCTCCGCCCTCAGCTGGGTGCTCTGAGGGAACACGCGGACCAAACCGTCACAATCCGGTTCCACTGCTTCATTCAACCCCCGACGAGAGCGAAGTGAACACGCCTAAGGTGTCGGTAGAAACCCGACTAGATGAGTTGAGCTAATATAAGCCCAAGCTGAAGTCTAAAGGAGTTGAGCTGGTAGAAGCCCAAGCTGAAGTCTAGAGGAGTTGAGCTGGTAGAAGCCCAAGCTGAGGTCTAGAGGAGATGAGCTGGTAGAAGCCCAAGCTGAGGTCTAGAGGAGTTGAGCTAGTAGAAGCCCAAGCTGAGGTCTAAAGGAGTTGAGCTGGTAGAAGCCCAAGCTGAGGTCTAGAGGAGATGAGCTGGTAGAAGCCCAAGCTGAGGTCTAGAGGAGTTGAGCTAGTAGAAGCCCAAGCTGAGGTCTAGAGGAGATGAGCTGGCAGGTGAACCGACCTCTGTCCTGAGCGTGTCGACCTGCAGCTCGAGGCCGGAGCAGGCCCTCCGCTGGGTCTCCAGGACTCTCTCCAGGGTGCCGCGGTGCTCCTGCAGGGCCTCCAGCTCGCTCTCCATGCCCAGGATGTGCTGCTCCAGGTTGGCCTTCTCAGAGCGCACCCTCCTCAGCTCACTCTCCTGCTGGAGGAACTTCTCGTCCCAGCCACCTGGGGAGCAGGAGAGAGGTCAACCGAAAGGTCAGAGGAGAGAGGCCTTCCATGGCTTTTACTTTGAAATTCGCTGGAGGAGGCGCAGCAGTGCTTCGAGGTGCCGTGGATTTGATCGACAAGTGTCAAACCACCTCAATGGGAAGCAAAAGGACTTACACACGCAGACAATACCGATGACTTGGATGGAGCACAGGATCTTTGTTGATGTTAAATTCACATTTTACTTTAATAAGTGGGAGGGCCACTGCTGAAAAAGGACTCTAGGAGCGCTAATAGGTTTCTACAACGTTCCTCATTGAACACACAAGGTGTAAAACGTGCTCATTAGACAGATGGTTACCTTTGGCCATCTCCATACCCTCCATCATCTGCATGATATCCACCAGTTGTTCTTTGGCGGTCTGCAGTTGCAGCGTTAACGCGTCCCTCTCCTCCGACAGCTGGAACACCTGGAAACAAACAGACACTTCATCAGCGGACGCCTTGACGATACAGATAATGGGGGAAGGGGCCGCCATTGATCCATTGGTTCGGGGGCCGTATGAACCGCTGGTACGATCCGGATGCGCTACCTGCTTCTCAAAGCCTCGGCTCTCTTGAAGGGTGAGGGTGAGCTTCCCGGCGGTGCCGCCGCCCTGGACCTCGGACGCCCGGAGCATCAGCTCCAGCTGGTCCACTTTGCCCTGCAGCTCGGAGGACAGCTCCTTCCTCAGCGAGAGGTCAGAGGTCAGCAGGAGGACCTCGGAGCGGAGGCTCTGGAGTTCCTCTTCCAGGAGCCTCATCTTGTCCCGGCTCTGGTCCAGATCAGCTTGAAGCTGGTGTGGTTCTGTGAGGGATGGATTTATTAATAACACTGAATGTTATCGGTGGGGTCTGTTGGCGGTAAAGGTACAGTGCTAAAGACATTGTAAGAGGAGTCTCTGCTACAAGTCTGAGGTGTAGGGGTCTAAATCCAGGCCACATAACAAGGCTGGGACTAGGCTGGAACATTGGCGGCCTGGAAAATGGTAAAAAAAAGGTTTGTTTTTCGTCTGAGCTGCTCTTTTAAGTTCAGTGATCATGCTGCATTACTGACCGGGGAGGTTCATCTTGGGGCCTTCATCCTCAGCGGCGGGGCAGCGGGCCTCAGCCACCCCACGGCACGGCTGCTCGTGGTGGAACGACCTCCTGGATCAGCCCAGGGAGGGGAGTTCAGTTAGAGAGACAGATTTTTGCATGACATGTTAGCCATTAAGTGTCCATCTGAGTGCCGGAAGTGAATAAATAAATTGCAAAAATGGCTAACAAATGTTCATTCAAAGATATATGGCCATTCAATGGCCAGATTAACATTTGATATCTCCGGTTGTTCCTGAGGTTGTTGTGGGCTTCTGGTCATCGTACCTGGCGGTGTCGACAGGCCGGTTTGGCGGTTCATCCTGGTCTGCATCCGGAGCAGCCATGGTGGAGTGCCGCTCTGCAGGTGCTTCCATACTGGACTCCATTTCATCAGGCTGGCAAGAAGCTGCAACCAGGGAAGTGAAAAATATAGATATTAAATTGAAATTTTTTAAAAAAGTAGTCGATCAATTCTGCAAAATAAATTTGGACCCACACTCACCAGGTTGAATGTGTCCAACCACCTGCTGGTCACCGTGCGATGGAGAGGCTGTGTCCATGCAGCCGGGACTCCCCTGGGTCTCAGAGAGCTGCTGGATGACCCTGTGCTGCTGGTCCACCTTCTCCAGCAGAGCAGCATACTGCTCTTTGAACAGCACCAGTTCCTTCTGCAGCCCAGATGTCTTCTCGTGCAGCTCTCGTTCAGGCTCAAACTGCCTGCCTCTGGGATAGCACAGCACAACACCCATGGACCGCGGTCAGCACTGATGTGAAGAGCTCACGTTAAATATATTTAAGAAAATAAAGAATGACAGCTCCCCCCCCCCCCCCAAAATAATGCAAGTCTTAGAATAAAAAAAAACACATTCACCCGCCGAGTAAGAAATCGAGCAGACGAACGGTTGTCAATAAAATATACAAATATACACGCATAGATACCTAAAGTCGCGACTATCAATTAACTTCATGATCTCCTGGTTCCTCTCCGCCAAGCGCCGGACAGCGTCCCAGTGCTGCCGAGACTCTTCGTTTGCAGGGTTCATTAGCTGCGCAGGATCCATGCTAGCGTGTAATTGGCGTTTCTCCTCGGTAAGAAGGTCGAGACTGGTTTGCCGTTGGACATTGTCCCCGGTCAGCAGTCTTATGGCGCTCTCCAACTGAAGCCGCTCTTCTGCCAGTCGTTTCAAGCTGGTCTCCAACTCCTTGTTCTGATCAGATACCTTGGTCAGCTCCGGAATCTGTGCCTCGTCCTCATTCAGTTTCGCTTCTGCCTTTTCTTCAATTAACTGATGCAGTTTAGCTTCTGCCCAAACCCTTTCTTCGGTCAAATGTTGAAGTTTGGCAGCCATTTCAATATTTTCTTCAGTGGCACGTTGAATTCTTTGTTTCATTTTAACATTTTTTGCGGTTATCTCTACAAATTTGAGGAAATAACCCACAAAGGCTTCTTTTGACGAGTCAGCCTGAATCACAAGCCCGTCTGAGATTTTCCTCTCCTCGTGGAGCCAGTGAATTTCAGCTTCCAGCCTGGCCGTCTCTTCCACCATCTGCTCATAGGCAACATGTAGCTGGCCAAACTCTTGATTGACCTGGTTGAAAGAAGAACGAGCCGCCTGGTACGATCTTAACACTGGTAGAAACCTGCTCTCAAGGAGAGAGCAGTTGGTCAACAGCTTCTCGTTTCGTGCTTCTAAAACACTGACATCCTCAACCAGCATTTCTTTCTCTTTGTTAACTATTTTGGACAAGATCTCGTATTTCTCTAATTGCTGATAGCAATCGCTCAATAGGTCGGACACGCCCTCCTCCGTGTGAGGGCCGCGGTTGCTCCACTCCAGTAGATGCTCCTGGGCCGTCTCGTACTGGCTCTCCAGCGTGGCGTTGCTGGACTGTACTTCCTTCAGACGGGTCTCCAGCACAGACACCTGAAAATCACGATGAAGATGATCGTAAAATTGCTTGATGGAGAAACATAAAAAAAAATAAGATAATAAAAAAAAATAAGCAATATAACAGGAGGCATTAAACGGGCAGAAAGTGTGTTTTAAGTCCCAGCTCATCGGTCTGACCTGAGCTTGACTATCCTCCAGCCTGACTTCCAGGTCAGTCTTCTGTCTCTCCAGCAGAGCTATGGTTCCTTTCAGCTCCTCCACCTGACCGTCGAAGGAGGTCCTGGCCATCTCCGTGTCCTCCAGGTCCATCTGCAGCATCTCCATCAGCACCTGCACGTGAAGCGACATTAACTAAAAAAAGGACACAGGTCAGCAACCAAAACACCTGCATGAAGATAGCTAATAAGTGTTGATCTGGTATTCACCACCAAAACATTTGTACTTCAAACCAATGTTTGAAACACACTTCCCCACCATGCATTAGCTTTTTAGAGTTTAAAAAGAAAGTGCTCTAGAATAAAGAGCCAACAGCTGCGAGGCGGTTATGCTTCCTCGAAACTCAAACGTAAAGATCAATGTCTATTAGAAAAGGATATGGATTCAAATCTGCTGCCTCGGCCTAATCCTTCCTGTTTGACAACGCCTACGAAGAGGGACACTACTTCACACCCACCAGAAGACCAAAGAAGACTTCGTGCTCAGTAGAAGGGACCCACGCTCACCTGGACAAGGTTCATGTTCGGCGGCGTGGAGCAGGGCTCCATCTCTTCCTCCTCGGCCGGCCCAGGGCTCTGCTGCCCCCGGGCCAGGTCCCCTCCACACGCTGTGGCCTCAGCGGCGGGGCAGCGGGCCTCCGCCACCCCACGGCACGGCTGCTCATCGTGGAACGACCTCCTGGATCAGCCCAGGGAGGGGAGTTCAATTAGAGAGACCGATTTTTGCATGACATGTTAGCCATTAAAGGCATACTGTACGATTTCCAGTGATATGCACTTTTTAATATGTTGTTGAAATTGGTTCTTACATCCTGACAGCAATAAATAACTTATGGGCAATGAAAAAGAAGCGAAAAAAAAACGAAATGTGTATCGGCTATAAACCTGTTAAAATGCTTACCAATCGGAGACATTGTACCCGAATCTAAAGAACCAATCACAAGCCTGCGTGTTCTCTCCCCTCTGTGTACGAGACTGAGCCGAACTGCTCGAGGAAAAACGAGAATAAATATTGGATTAGCTTTTCAGCGATGGCGACAGCTGAGGGAGTTGAATGGCCTGAAAAGTGACGCAATGGTTGCCGTTGAAGTAAGCCGTAAGCAGCAGCAGCGCTCGTGCACGGCTCTGTGTCGAAGGGTGGGGGCAGGGAGTCCTGAAGGGTGGGGGAGGAGTTAAACGGAACTCCGAAGAGAAGCTAATTTCAAATCATGCTAGCTCTCTCACATCGTACAGTATAGCTTTAAGTGTCCATCTGAGTGCCAGAAGTGAATAAATAAATTGCAAAAATGGCTAACAAATGTTCATTCAAAGATATATGGCCATTCAATGGCCAGATTAACATTTGAAATCTCCGGTTGTTCCTGAGGTTGTTGTGGGCTTCCGGTCATCGTACCTGGCGGTGTCGACAGGACGGTTTGGCGGTTCATCCTGGTCTGCATCCGGAGCAGCCATGGTGGAGTGCCGCTCTGCAGGTACTTCCATACTGGACTCCATTTCATCAGGCTGGCAAGAAGCTGCAACCAGGGAAGGAAAAAAATAGATATTAAATACAAAATTTAAAGAAAAAGTAGTCGATCAATTCTGCAAAAAAAATGTGGACCCACACTCACCAGGTTGAATGTGTCCAACCACCTGCTGGTCACCGTGCGATGGAGAGGCTGTGTCCATGCAGCCGGGACTCCCCTGGGTCTCAGAGAGCTGCTGGATGACCCTGTAATGCTGGTTCGCCTTCTCCAGCAGAGCATCAAACTGCTCTTTGAACAGCACCAGTTCCTTCTGCAGCCCAGATTTCTTCTCGTGCAGCTCTCGTTCAGACTCAAACTGCCTGCCTCTGGGATAGCACAGCACAACACCCATGGACCGCGGTCAGCACTGATGTGAGGAGCTCACGATAAATATATTTAAGAAAATAAAGAATAACATCTCCCCCCCCCCCCCCCCCCCCTGTAAGAATGCAAGTCTTAGAATAAAAAAAACACATTCACCCGCCGAGTAAGAAATCGAGCAGACGAACGGTTGTCAATAAAATATACAAATATACACACATAGATACCTAAAGTCGCGACAATCACTTTTCTTCTTGGTCTCCTGGATCCTCTCCGCCAAGCGCCGGACAGCGTCCCAGTGCTGCCGAGACTCATCGTTTGCAGGGGCCATTAGCTGCGCAGGATCCATGCTAGCGTGTAATTGGCGTTTCTCCTCGGCAAGAAGGTCGAGACTGGTTTGCCGTTGGACTTTGTCCCCGGTCAGCAGTCTTATGGCGCTCTCCAACTGAAGCCGCTCTTCTGCCAGTCGGTTCAAGCTGGTCTCCAACTCGTTGTTCTCATCAGATACCTTGTTCAGGTCCGGAATCTCTGCCTCGTCCTCAGTCAGTTTCGCTTCTGCCTTTTCTTCAATTAACTGATGCACTTTAGCTTCTGCCAAAACCTTTGCTTTGGTCAAATATTGAAGTTTGATAAACATTTCAAAATTATCTTCAGTGGCACGCCTGTCTGAGATTTTCCTCTCCTCGTGGAGCCCGTGAATTTCAGCTTCCAGCCTGGCCGTCTCTTCCACCATCTGCTCATAGGCAACATGTAGCTTGCCATACTCTTGATTGAAAAAAGAATGAGCCACCCGGTTCGATCTTAACATTGGTTGAAACCTGCTCTCAAGGATAGAGGAGTTGGTCAACAGCTTCTCGTTTCGTGCTTCTAAAACACTGACATCCTCAACCAGCATTTCTTTCTCTTTGTTAACTATTTTGGACAAGATCTCGGATTTCTCTAATTGCTGATAGCAATCGCTCAATAGGTCGGACACGCCCTCCTCTGTGTGAGGGCCGCGGTTGCTCCACTCCAGTAGATGCTCCTGGGCCGTCTCGTACTGGCTCTCCAGCGTGGCGTTGCTGGACTGTACTTCTTCCAGACGGGTCTCCAGCACAGACACCTGAAAATCACCATGAAGATGATCGTAAAAGTGTTTGATGGAGATAAAAAATATATAATAATAAAAATATATAAGCAATATAACAGGAGGCATTAAACGTGCAGAAAGTGTGTTTTAAGTCCCAGCTCATCGGTCTGACCTGAGCTTGACTATCCTCCAGCCTGACTTCCAGGTCAGTCTTCTGTCTCTCCAGCAGAGCTATGGTTCCTTTCAGCTCCTCCACCTGACCGTCGAAGGAGGTCCTGGCCGTCTCTGTGTCCTCCAGGTCCATCTGCAGCATCTCCATCAGCACCTGCACGTGAAGCGACATTAACAAAACATGAGTCCAGTATTGGAAAGCAGCACTTTAACAGTTTGCCAATTTTTCTAGCCCAGCTCTCTGCGGCTCTGGAACCAACCAATAGGAGGGAACAACAATGGATACCAATGTATTCATTCATTGAAATTAAAATCAGTTTGCGGCTGAAGCGCGGATCATACCTTGATTTTATCCATGGCGACCGTCTTCTCCTTCAGCGAGTCCGAGGCTTTGGTGTGTGCCGCCTCGGCGCGGTTCAGCCTCTCCTTGAGGCCCTTGACGGCGCCGTCTTGCTCCTGGAGCCCGGCGGACGCCGCCGACAGGCTGCGCTTCATGTTGGCCACCTGCTCCCGGCGAGCCGCCAGCTCCTCCGTCGCCGCTCGCTCCGCCTCCCTGGACGCCGCCAGCTGCTCCTTGAGGGCCTTCTGTTTGTGGAGGAAGCCCTCCATCTCCCGCACGTGGCTCTCCTCCTGCCGGGCCCTCCCCTCGGAGAGCTCCCGGACCTGGGTCTCCAGGGGCCCGAGGAGGCCGGCGGTCTTGGCCAGGCTCCTTTCCAGCCCGGCGGCGTTGTCGGCGCAGGGCGCGTGGCTCTCCTGCGCGGCCTCCAGAGCATTCTGCAGAGAGCCGCAGGACTTTTTGGCCGCCTCTAGCTCGGCCTTCAACGCGGGCAGCTGCTCCGCCAGCGCTTTGCTTCTGGTCACCTCCTCCGACAGGGCAGTCAGCTGAGCCCGCAGCCCGTCTCCCTCCTCTGTGTGAGTGTGCTGTAGGTTCTGAAAACAGATTAAAATAAAATAAAAATAAAGATAGTTATAGCCAAAGGTACAAGGTTTACAGGATGATGCAAAATAGACGTAACATAGATATATGGACAAACATGGTAGAAATCGACAAAGGCTGATGCAGTGTTCCAATACACACTTGAGACGAGATTGATCAGCCTGAAAACCGTCCACGCTTACCTCTGCTTCTGCCTTCAATTCCACAGCCTTGGTTTCCAAAGCAGCAGTTTGTTCCTCCAGCGCTGTGATCTTATGCTCGGCGTCTAGGAGCAGTTTCTCCTTGTCTTCTGCTTGGCTCTGCAGGGCTTTGACCTCCTGCCTGGTCTGATTGAGAGCTTCTGACGTTGCGTTCAGGGCCTGCTTCTGCTCCTCCTCCGCGGCCGACAGAGTGTCGATCTGACCCTGAAGGCCGGCTCCAAGGCTCTTCTGGATCTTCAAGGCAGATTGCAGAGACGAGATCTGGAGTGACGAATGGAAAGACTTGATGAAGGAAGAATCGCAGGATGCAGTCAAGTCAAAACAGATGCTGTAGACTGAATATCAAATGCTAATCTTGTCCAAAATAAGAATCAATCTTACAATTAATCATATTATAATTAATACTGCAAATAAAATACATGCATCGGTGAGCAGGTTTAATACAAACCTTATCCTCAGAGAGCATCAGGTCCTGTTGGATCTTGATCAGCTCCAGTTTAGCCTGTTCAGCCTCCTCGGCCTTCTCCGCGACGGTCTCCTCACACTGACTCTGCATGGACAACTTCTCCTCCATTAACCTGAGAAGAGATGAAAAAAGGAAGATTAACAATGGAAGACCCTTGCGGGATTGTGTGGATGATGGCTGGTTTAAGCTGCCACACCTGGCCGTATCTGCTGGACTCTACTCTGGCTACAACCCTAAATATAAAAGCCCATCCATAAAATTGTTTTTAAAATCATTGTTGCAATTTGAAAAATGACTCCATTTGAAATGGCCTTAATTGAGCCGACAGAAAGCGTGTCATCTCCTCGTTGAACTGATCCTTAGCCAATGAGGAAGACGACGCCTCACACAGACACAGCGGCCGGCGGGCCGCCCCTACCTGTGGTTCTGGGCGTCCTGCTGCTCGCTGGCCAGGGCCAGGCTGTCTCGCAGCTGGCTGGTCTCGGCCTGGCCCAGCTCCAGCATCTGCTCCTTGGACAGGAGCAGGTCGCAGGTGGTCTGGTGCTGCTCCTGGAGCTGGGCACGGGACACCTCCGCCCGGTCGGCCCGGCCGGCCTCCTGCTGCAGCCGCGCCTCCAGCGCCCCCACCTGGCCCGGAGACATCATCAGTGGAGCGCACACAGAGGATGCTCCGCACTGCTGCCACGAATAAGAACCCGAGTATGTTATAGTGCTGAGATCATTTTCCATGAGTGCCCTAAAGGAAGTGCAATTTGGATCGTTGGGATGCCAGTTTTATAGAGCGTTGATTTCTCCTTCTAGTGAAGGTCGTTTTTTTCCGAGGGTCCAACTTATCCTAAGCAACTATAGCTGCAATAGCAAGCAAATGGCTACAATGGCTCTCATTCCTTTGTAAAACACCCAAAAAAATAAATGAAAGGTGAATCGAACCCTTAACCCACCTGTTCCTGGAGCAGTGCTACCTGGACACCGATGTTGTCCAGGTCTTTGGCGTGTTTCTGTCCTGCTTCAGAGAGCTGGGCCTGGGCGTCCTCGTACTGCCGCTCCCTCACCTCCAGCTCGGTGCTCTTGTTGAGGAGCTCCCCCTTCAGGGAGTCGATCTGGGCCGACAGGCCGGCGCGCTGAGCCTCCACCCCGTTCAGCTGGCCCTGGAATACCGAGGTTTCCCCCCCTGCGGTTAATATCGCTCCAGCGCCATGGATGTCAGTCAGGCTCCATGCTGCGGTACGTACCTTCAGCTCGTCGTGGTCCTTGTTCAGCTGGGAGATGGCGCTCTCCAGTCTGCTGATGTTCTCACGGAGAACACCCTGCACAGCCTCCGTCTGATCGATCAGGGCCTCCTTCTCGGCCTTCCAGGCCAGCAGAGCCTGGTGCTCCAGCCGCTGCTCGGTGCACTCCCGCTGGCTGGAGGCCAGGCTGGCGCCCAGCGCCTGGCCCTCTTTCTCCAGGACGGCCAGCCGGTCGCTCAGCTGCTCCGTCTCCCTCTTCTGTTTCTGGAGCTCGCTCTGAGAGCTGGGTTCAAACAGCGACAGGTTGAGAACACAGGAAACACATTTTGACTTTATGGGCCGTGTCAAAATATCAGTTAATATTTAATAGAAAGCATGATTTATAAAGAAATGAGACGACGCATAACAAGATATGGTCAACTTTTTCTCTCTATAAGCCTGGTTCAAGTCCCGCTCTCCATTGACAGAGAGACAACGCCTACCTGTTGGTTTTGGCCTCAGCATCTGAGAGAGCCTTCCTCAGGTTGTCCAGCTCCTTGCTGGAGGACTGAGTCTGCTGCTCCAGCTTACATTTCAGCCCCTTCACCTCCTCAGTCTGCGCCTCCCATTTAGCTGGAGATCACACACACACACACACACACACACACACACACACACACACACAGTACCATTGAGTCTTTTTGAAGGTGATAAAGGAGCAGGTACAGGCTTTGTCACTGATGGTATGGAAGAAATTAATGATTATATTCTATGGTAAACCATGATTATTATTAGGCCTAAATATCTAAATGGTAGAAAACATCTAAAAGCGCCTCTGGATTCTGATCCAAGGCTCGACACAGCCAGTGTTTCCCCCACGTTCACACAGCAGCGGCGCGCCGCCGCTGCTGAATTTTCTCCGCCGCTGCAATAAAAATCCTTCTCCTATTATTATTATTTTTTACGTAGCTCCTTTAAGAAAATGTACAGCGCGTAACGTCAATTGCGCAGCACGCGGCACATCGTCACGTGACCAACATCAAATACGTTTATCGCGTATTTTAGTTAGGGATTTATGCTAATCGCCTGTAAGCATGTGGTCATTAGCATCTGGCGACTTGTTTGAGAGTCAGCATCAATGGCCCCCCCACCACCAAATTCCCCTACAGAAGAGCCCTGGAGCTCTTCTTTAAAAAGCCCAGGAGAATTAAATGCTCCCAGGCTGGATGTAGCCTTTGTGGATGAGCAAAAACTTCACAGTTCTCCGTCTGTTGTCTTCTTTGTCCTCATCCTCCTGTCGCTCTCTAGTCCTCTTCCCCTGACTCTCACTGTCTCACAAAGGAGCTGAGCTCACCTGAGGTCTATTTGTAGTGCTAAGGCTCACACTGATGGTATTCAATTAGCTTTATTTTTTATTTTTCATTTGTGAGTCTGTGTTCTTTTCAAATTTTAGTTAGGTTTATAATTTAAAAAGATGTGTTTTGCCCATTGTTGCAGGAGATTTCATTTTTGAACAAAGTGTCTTATGTAAAAAACAGTTATGCTTTGGGCATAGCAACCATGTTTAGTGTTTAAGCATTAGGCAAAAATCTGTAAATAAATTGTGCAAATTATATTTGCGTTGTGGCATTTTTTGTTTAAATATTACTATACAAAAATATACAAACCTGTAAATGAAGACACAAAAGGCAAAGTTACAACACCAATAATCCCATCTACAGTAATACACAGGACTGTTTGAATAGGATTTAAGTGCATATTCTCCTCTCAAAGTGCACCAGATTCATGCATTCCAATGTAAAGGGTACAAAAGAATTTCGGCCGGGGGGGGGCATGCCCCCGGAACCCCCTAGAGGGGTCGGGGACCACACCACCGCTGCTGAAAAAAATCCTGCGGGAAACACTGGACACGGCTCCATGGAGTCTGGGGTCAGAGCGTAAGTTGGAACCCCCACAGGATGACTGATTGTGGGCGGACACTCCAAACAAGAAACTGCTTTGTATGTGTGGATAAAAAGGACGCCGGGTTCTGTTGACTGGCAGGGCTTTGTTGTGGCCTTTTTTAACGATGAAGTATTTTTGTCATACTTGCACCGGACCCCTCGATTTCTTCTGCTCTCTTAGTTAGTAGAAGAGTTAGATCTCGGTTATTTCCACCACAATGGCTACAGGCAGGATGTGGATACTTTGGGGATCGAACCCTGTGCCTTTCAGCTGGGAGTAGAACACCCGAGTTACTACACATCAACCGACCCCCGGCTATTAGGTAGCAGATAAGCAGTGGATGTGCTGAGAGAGCTTCAGGCCCACCCCCCCACCACGCTCACCCTTCATGTCGTCCAGCAGGCCTTGGGTGCGCTTGAAGCTCTGCTCCGAGCTCTTCTTCTCCTCCTCCAGCTGAGACAGCCGCCTGCTGCCCTGGTCCAGCTGGACTGACACGCTGTTCTTCTCCTTGAGCAGCTCCTGGGAAGCAGAGCACACGAGAACCTCTTTAGCTATCTCAGTAGTATATAATAGACACCTTCTGGGTATGTTTATGAAAATAGTAACTTCCGGTTGGGGGGAGGGCGGGTGGTGGCGTGTTAATGACTTATTGCTATTCTGTGTAATTTAATATAGGGCCTATGTTCTCCTCTCCTTATGGGTCAACTAGAGTGCGAGCCTGCTAGGGTCGTGTGATGCGTCTTATTGCCTGCGTCTTCCTCTCTTTTCGTGTGTTGTAAATCAGCTTTCAAGCAATGTTTTGGTGCATGGGCTTGTTCCTCGACCCCCTGGCTAGCGTCGACGATAGCCAGAGGGTTACATGATACGACCGCCGACCCCTCAAATGGCATTGGGGGCTGGTTATAATCTTGTTTACCATCTGGTAAACAACCACCTCCTCCATAAGCCAGCCGAAGTGTGTGTGTGTGTGTGTGTGTGTGTGTGTGTGTGTGTGTGTGTGTGTACTTTGAACATCCATACAATCCGTGTCATATGATACCGGATAATGCAAACTAATTACTTTTAACGATCCTCAGGATGAATAACAATAACAGACATTTAGAGGACACTTCCATCCTAAATAGATCTCTAGGGTAAAGCTATACGTCAGTCTGCTCACCTCCATCTTCTTGCGGAGGTCCTGCTCCTTGCTCTGGCTGGTCTGGAGACCTTGTTCGGACCTCAGCAGCTTCTGCCTGTGCTCCTCCACGTCCCGCTGCATCTGACTCTTCTGGTGGCCCACCTGAATAGAGCAGAGACGGTTTACTAGGAGACATAGATACAATTATTTCGAGGGCAAGACCTTTTTCTTAGGTTATGAATAAGATTGAATGAAGAAGAGGTAATGCGAGAGGAAGATGACAACAAAAGGTTTGAGGTGGTTGAAGACCACGCTCCCCGGAAAAGAGAAGAACAGAAAAACAAGATAGGAATATAGCATCGGAGAGAACCAAGGAGGAGTTTTGAACCTTCTCCATTTCAGCCTCTAGCATGTTGTGGTCCTTCTTGGCCTGTTGGATCTCCTGGGTCAGCTTGGATTTGGTCTGGTTCAGTGTCTGTTCCAATGCATGCTGGGAACTCTGCAGTTGTGCTAGCTCCTGGAGAGACGCACATGATTTCATACGTTTTAAAACCAAGCACGAATTATGACAATATCATACCTGAAGTGGAACCACATTTCACTTCATGGCTAATGCAAATTAAGCTTGAAAACCTTCAATGTGTACCCTTTATCAATACAACTGGTCTTGTTATGAGACCAGTTATTTAGATGCAGGGGATCGTCTTTGTGTATAGAGATAATTTGCAACAAATAGTAGCATTTGTTGAGGATTGTTTTATTTGTTAGATATGGTCTTGCCCCCTCCCCCCACGGTGGGGGGGGGGGGGGGGGGTTGTAGGGCTGAGAGCCCCACCCCTTCTTCAAACAGGAGTGAAGAAGCCAACTTTTTCGCATGGCTTCTCACCTTCTGATTGGTCCTTTCCTGGTCCTTGATCTTTTGCTCCAGGGCACGTTTGCAGGTCTCAGCATTGTGCCTCTGGCAACCCATCTCCTCCGTGACCTGCTTGAGCTTCAGCTCCAGAGACGAACACTATGGGGGAGCAAGATGGACGTGTGGTCAGCTTTGGAGATCAGAAGTCGGTGGGGAGCATCTCCCATTTCAGGTTTACAAGCCATCTCCTTTCAGACATTTTTATTTCAATTAAGATTGCCATCGAAAGGTTATTTGATGTCAGTGTGCCATATAGGCCGCATTGCCTTGCAAGGCCACCGCCGGCTAAGCCTAAGTCCTAATTTCAAATGAAACAAGTATACAATATAACTTGCATACAACTATGTGATCAGTACCGCATAAAGAACACCATACCTTGTCCTCGGACTGCTGGTGTTTGGCTGAAGCCTGGGTGAGCTCATGGCGGGTCTTAGCCAGATCCCGGTCCCGATCCACCAGCTCTCTGCGGCTCTGGTCCAGTTGGATCTGCAGCTCCTGGAGCCGGGAGCTCTGACCACGAATCTCCTTTTCCTGGGAGGCTAGATTCCTCTCCAGCTCGGACATGCAGCCACGCAGTTCTGGTGGAGTGGCACAGAGGAGAGTACTGTAGCACTGACACGGACACAAGAAACCACTGGACAAGTGGCTCAGTCAGGTCTTGCGAGAACGACCAAGCACAAACCAGTCCGACACAGTAACAGGACCATCTACGGTTATCGACATCATTAGGAGGTTCGTCGTTGGCTAAAATTTGTGACAATTGACAAACCACAGCTGAGATGCAATGGACTGAGGAATGACTGTAACCTAATTACCTTGGTTTAGAGCCTTCAGCTGCTTCATCTGGTCGGAGGAACCAGCCGGACTCTGTGCCACAGCGGATGAGCTCATTCGCTGGCTGGGTTTGATTGGCGTCTCATCGTGTGCATCCCAAAGGGAAGAACCGCCCCCGCCGCATCTCTTTATGGGCGTATCCAAAGGAACCTGGGACGGCCGGCTCTGGGGTTGGTCCGACTTCTGCCATGGGAATATGGAGGAGCCGGCCTGCTGACGGGCAGCTATATCTTTGTGACTGACGGTGGTTGAGGACTGATTCAACATCTGGTGGAGGGAGTGAACAAAATAAGAATAACGATTTTAAACATACTATAGTGAGGGCTGTAACATCGTGCAGACAGCACACCTCACAAAAGATAAAAGGGAACAGATGTCATCAGTGGTGCTCACCTTAACCTGCAGCACTTTGAGTTCAGTTTCCAGCCTCTTCCTCTCGTCCACCTCCTGGCTGTATTTCCCCTGGAGCTCCTCCAGCCTGTTGTCTAGTTCACACACAGAGAGTTCAACTGGATTACTTGAGGGGGCCCGAGATGGAAAACCACTAATAACCAAACAAATGGTGAGCAGTGATCATACTGGTCCACAGAGGGCGACAGCACGGACGGTACCTTGCTGTCTGTGTCCTGGTGTGGCGCTTGGTGCAGGAAAGCTCTTCAAAGGAGTAGCATAGGCCTGCAGCTCAGAGCACGATGACGACGACAGCGAAGACGAGGAGGAGGAGGAACGATCCGACTCATTCTTGTACCTGGCCAGGGGAGAGGGTTTATGATTATTAACATAAATCCTATCCATCTCCTAGAGTGAAATCCTTTTTAAAAAGTGTGCCAAAAATATATTTTTGCTGCAAAAAAGGGTTAAATCTGTAAAGATTGAAACACAGCAGTAAATTCTAATAAATGTTAAAAACAAAACCAATGAGTCCTTTGTCTCGATTTTACGTAAACATTAACATTGAGGACGCTTTTATCCAAAGCGACCAACAATAAGTACATTTGTAAGAAGACCCATTTAATGTATGCATATATATTTTAGAGGTCAAAGGCATGGACATTTTTTGATCAAACCGGTCATACGCACTTTTTGAGCTCCTGTTCCAGTCGCTCTATGGTTCTCTTGGAGGCGCTGAGCTGGCCATCCAGGTAGCTAACCTAGGTTGAGAAGACATGGTTTAGCCATGAAGGAGGAAACATTAGCTTTCTTCAAGCAAGCTTCCCTTACCCACCCCTCTTTGTTTGGGTGTGTCCCTAAACAAGGGATTGCAAGGCTGTGAGTAATACACAAGGGAACTTGTAATCAGACCCCCTTCAGGAATAGTACAGGCCAGTAGCCTACAAATTAAAAGTCTAAGCCGCATAGTTAATATATCAAATACAATCACCTGCCAGTAGGGTTAGCTTTTGTGAAAGTCATAATAATGTTGAAGGTAGCCAGCCCATTTCTTAAGCCAGAGCAATTCAATTCCCTCAGATGTATTCTGCATGTAAGGGGAGTAGGTGTAAAAAAGATGCGACATTGCTTATAGATGTTTTGGTGATGGCCAACCTGCTGCTCCTTGATCCCCAGGTCATGGACAACTTTCTGGCGGGACTTCTCCAAAGAGTCACATGACTCCAGCAGAGTCTGGTTCTCTCTTTTAAGATGAGACGCATCGCTTCGCTCACTGTCCACCTGTAGAGAAAGGAAGACGGACATGAGGCTTTCCCCTGGTACAACAAACTACAACTCTCTGATAAGACTCTTGTGATTAGGGAGCTTGTGAAAATAGTAAAAATATGTGAATTTAGAATGAGTGAAAAACATACATTTGACATGTGTTTAAAACCCCACATTGGTTGGAATACTATTTATTTTGGTTTTGAGTCGTCGTACCATTTGTTTTTGTGTATGATCTCGGAGCAACACTAGAATCGCTGATACAACCTCTAAGTTCGGGTTTCAGTTCGAACGACTATTGTTTTGAACAGTATCACCGATGCATTACTTATCTTCATTCAACAGTGGTTCTGAGCGAGCAATTTGATTGGACAAACATTCCATGATTTCTGCAGGAGTGCTGATATGAGCATCCAACATCACTCGGAAGCAATTTCATTAGTTTATATGATTAAGCAAAGAAACAAATCATAATCTATTGTCAATTATTATTGTTAACAGTACATTTTACTAGCAGAACTGTTGTATAAAAGCAATATCACACTCGAGGTCGCAATGTTGTCGCTCTATATCAGCAACACCTCTCATGTGTTATTGCTTAATTATTGTACACAGGACTTATCAATGCCGTGGAACGCTCTGTTCACTCGCATGGGCTCTTCACAACTTCTGCCGGTGAATTATATTTGATAAATCACCGTTGCTAAGTATAATTGACCTCTGTCAAGGAAAACAAAATACTTTTTTCCTCTTATGACGTCTTTGGTATCACTTTGAAAGTAGTCTGGTAACTTGTCAACCCCAGTGTTCCCTATGGGAGTTTTGTAGGCCTACTTTGTTAATGCATAATTAAAAAAAAAAAAGATTTAAAAAGATTATAAAAATATATATATTATTATAAAAAATTGCATTGGTTGTTATGGCGGGGCCCTATTGTTGTTAAGGCGGCCGCCTTACCATACAGTGCTGGGGGGTGGGGGGGGACACTTGAACGTTATGATTGCCATGCTGGACATTCACAACGAGGGGCTCCTCAAACACCAACCTTTTGCTTCTGTTTTTGCAGGGCAGCTTCCAGTGAGTCCAGCTGAAACTGTTTTTGAGTCCTCTCCTTCTTCAGTTTGTCTAGCTGGCCCTCTATCTCCAGGATCTTCTGCAGGGCTTTCGCTGGAAGACCATCCTTCCACTCCTCTACTGCCCAGCTCATGTCGCAAAACCTGGCCAATTCATGGAAACTTTAAAATCGGAGGATCATGTGCGGAACATTTTATTCAGTCATAGGAAGGCATGTAGCTCAGGAGTTTCGGGTTGGCTGGTTTCGAGGACCAGCCAACCCGCCTGGTCCTCGACTAGGAGGACCAGGCGGGTTGGCTGGTCCTCCTAGTCGATTTGTATCTGAGCAAGGCACTAGTAGTCAGCATATACAATCGATCGGGCGGCGAATTGCATTGCGTATTCGACATCCCGAAGGAGAATTTCGAAGGCTAGTCGGTTTACGAATTAGATTAATAATAGGTTGATACAAATGAGAATATTGTAAAGCGCTTTCGGTGGCCACTGGTTACAACAAAACGCTTTATAAAAATGCAGTCCGTTTACCGTCAGGCTCACTGAACATCAAGTAAATATCGACTTTTCAATGTAAATAACGTTTTCTTTGACCGAACATTATGAACAGATAGTGGTATGTGCATGGATTTTAAAATACATACACATAAAAGCGATTATCAAGCACATTTCTGACACCATAACATTGTTTTGCTCTTTGCTATTCGTGAAATGGAGTAAGCACTTACTTTTCAGCAGGCCGCCGCGTCAATACAGGACACAACTTAACGAGTCCAAAATTTCAAACTCCACCAAATGGGGTAATTTCAAACAGCCTCACTGGTATTGGCTAGCTCTGCTGACGTCAATGAGGCAATAGCTCTGATTGGTTGGTATTGTACGCCTCTGTTTTTTTCATGGACCTATGCAGGTTTTTTTCCCCCATGGTAGGATCGAATGGCTCCTCCCCTAAGGTTCCTCCCTGTAACCGACTGCGTAATTATACATTTTTTTTAATGGAGAAGTACACTACATGCCCTCAATGTTACTGCCTAGAGTCATTGAACTAAAATAAGTAGGTGGAAGAAGCTTATAATAAATCATCAAGCAAGTGATGAAGTGAGGTGAAAATAATTTAATTGTGAATCCATTTACTTTATTTATGGACGTGGAATACCAAAAAGGACACTTGTCCTTCTGCTGCAGACTACTCAAACTCTCTTATTTAAAGTGTGAAATGCGGTTTATCCGATTTTACCTCAATACCAACTCAGTTTACACAGGAAACGATTGATGTGGGCAAAAAAAACAACCAAAGTGGGGGGGGGGGGGTTAACAGATAGGGTTAATCTGTGCCTATAGTCTGGTGGGGCCAGGATGAGAGCTAGGAAGAGTGGGCCCCATAAAATAAGTATCTGCGTTTGTATGCTGACGGGATGTGGGGGAGGCCGGCCTAGATGAGGTGTTAATGGTTGGATGTTGTGAAAGTTTAAAGTGTTAAAAGGGCCGTTTGCATATTTTATGTTGTTTGTGTAAAACATTATTTTAAAAAATAAACGGGACAAGAAAAAGTGTGTAATGTGGATCAGGGGGCAGACTTATTAGAGACAGGTCAATTAGGTCAGCAGACTTGCTGGAGCTACTCCAGGCCACGCAGGGGAGGGGCAACTTGGATGACTTGTCTTCTCAATCTTTTCTCCACAATTCATATATTCATAGTATTCATATAGCATATTTGCTGAAGAGAAACTTATTTTTAGGACACGTCGGCCAGCGAAATATTTGATTGAATATTAGAGCATGATCATGGAAAAGTAGAGGCAGCAAATTGACCCAGGATACATTCAGTGAGACGCTTGGTGATCAAGATTCTTATAGGGAAACGTTTGCATTGTGGGTAGGGAATACACAGGTAAGTGGGATTGACCATAGTGGAGAGTTTAGGATTGGCGGGAGAGGCCAAATTAACTGCAATACACTATCGGGAATTGGACATGTCTGCAAGTCTGCAAGCATGGTTCAAGGTATCTACATAACAAAAAGTCAGTCCATTGACCTGTCCGTAGTATCAGACATAGTGGCTCCACTGGGAAGGAAAGTGTGAACATCTTAACCTCTCTCAGTTAGAGAGAGGAAGGGATGAATCTTAAGATACAGGGAGAATGTATACAGTTCATTTTAATGTGAATAGTAATTATATAACAAGGTTAATATAATTTGTACATGATTGTTCATATAGTTATGATTGATATTTCCACGACAGTTCCTCCCTTTTTGATCATAAGATCAACACTTATAAAAAATAAAAAATGAATGAAGAAAGGCCGCAAAGTAACCAAGGATACATTAGGTGTCACTAATATGTTATTCTACGAATCCTCTTAGTATGTCTATCTCATGGCGAGTGCTTTATTTTGATATGAAAAAACACCATAATTTTCCGTATAGCGACACATATACGGGATATATCATGTGGTAAATGGGGATTCACCAACGGTCCAGAGGGAAACGGGGGAAGATACGGGCGATAGTTCACATAGACGACTAGTTATTATGAAACTATTAACATCTATTCTATTAATTTCATCAAATAATTTGTAGGTGCATTAAGTTTGCTAATTTTCAAGGGTAAATGGCAAATGACCCCGCGGAGGACGGGTTGGGGTGAATCCCCTACCCCTGATGCAGATAAGGGAAGCCCTGTGTCTATTGGATAGGGTCCGGTCGCTCAGGTGGGTGGGGGTCGGGGGTAATGATTAGCATACCGATAGAACTCCCCCCAACCATTTACCTTTTTATTAAAGGTGCTTATTAAATACATTTGATTGATTTGATTAGCATTTTACAGACCCATACAATGGATAGGGCGTTTAGTACGGTCCTTCACCGTTGCTTCTTTACCCATAAAAAGCTACAGTCAGTGTTAATTTATGCTGATTTACCTTTGAGCATTTCCTATTATAGGCTACTGTGTAAAACGGTGTTTAGAATTAATGTTAGTATCAAGAAAAGAAAGATCGACCGGAGATCTTATGTTTTATTTATGTTTTTGTTATAATGCACACGTGCATGTTGCAGATAATGTGCAACAGCGCCCCCTGGGGTCACACTTTTCGGTGGGTCGCAGAATTCGGTGTAACACCGGCACCCCTCCTCCCTGCGCCCCCTACAGTCCACCGGATGTAACTTTTAATGATAGGTATGTTCTGTATAAATTATGTTATGACAGTTAAACCTCTTCTTTCAGATAACACTGGTAAGTAACGGTAGGTAATAAAGTAAGCAACAGATATCATTTTCATAATGTATAATGTTTATCCTCATGCACGTGCAGGTGTCCTGGAAGCCCCGTAAAATAAAAACAGAGACTTCTTTTATTGGTCTGTATGCATATCTCTCGTCCTGGTTCCCACAGTCGGACCCCACACCAACCTTTTATCAGTTCAACCCTCCCAACACCCTCTTGAGGTCAAAACATCTCTGTGCTGGCCATTATGTTCCGCATCAAGCACATGCTGTTTACACAAATACACAAATAAACAAATACCTGTCACACAGGTCACACACACACACACACACACAGGTCACACACACACACAGGTCACACACACACAGGTCACACACACACACACACACACACACACACACACACACACACACACACACACACACACACACACACACACACACACACACACACACACACACACACACACACACACACACACACACACACATCCCCACCAGGCCAGAATACCACTTGGATGTAAGCACGCTCTGAAAAGCCCCAAACAGGGTTACTGGATTAACTACTTGTATGAATAGGTTTAGTGGCTGTGTGCAATTTAATCCACACAGACCTCCGGAAATTCCTTGCAAAAATATATTATCATATATTACAATATAAAATAAACTGAACAGAGCTCCGATGCCAAATTGCTGAGCAAAACATTCAAAGCTAAACCACCCACTGACCATGAGAAATTATAGACATGAGTTTGCATTATACAGTATAACAGCAAGACAAAATAAATAAGAAAATGATCAATGTCAAGAATCATTTATTAAGGGTCCAGACAATGTAGGGATACAATTTGAGGCTCAGATATTTATTTGTGCATTCCCCCTGCAGTAAAATGCATGCCTGGTAACTGTCATGCTAACAGCTCACAATATAAATAGTAAAAAACAAGACAGTGTGTACTGCAAATCTGGGGAATTGTCTTCATTTCTTATCTATAAGGTCAATCAACCCTCATCTATTAGGCTTTGTGGTTATTGGATTATAGGATAGGATTTTGATGTAGCTTGGAATGCTATAGGCACCTTCGAGGTGATTGTGTATTCCTTCATCTATGCACGTGACAACGTACGCTGAATGTTCTAGTACTGTATAAGAGCACAGACAACACATCGTATATGGATCTTTGCAGTTGTCTATTAAGTCCCCTAACTTGTCATGCTGTACCAATGAGGTGAATCCAGTCAATCATATGATTAACAATTAAATCGGTTTATGGGTTACCCTGGATCTACTGTTGAGGACAATGTGTAAAGAGGGCATTGCGACGTTGTTGAACCCACTTTTAAATCGTATTTAAAAACATTGGAACAATAAAGAATTATTGTTTGGTGCCTGGGCCAATATGTTGATATTGAATCCACATCATCCACCAATCTACTGAAAAACCACATAGAAAGTTGATGTTCTTTCATTAATGTTTCCAAACTTTTACCTCCAATCTACCATTAAGGCTTGTTCTATTCAAACAAAAAGGTGCATGCCTCTTAGTATATAATTAGATTCATTGTAACATTAAACTGTGTTATCCAGCTTTAATATATGAAAAGCTAAATGTCCTGGATCATGCGCTGAGGAATTTTTCAAATAAGCTGATGTTGAACTGCAAAGGAGAAAATTCGATTATACATTACATCACTACTGTACCAGTAACTGCAATATTTCAGAATATAACAATCACTAGAGGTGAATGGTACTTCTGATTCGCCAATAGTCCAAGTGTCCTTAACTTCTGATTGATGAATCAGAATTCACATTTATCATGATCAGCCATGTTTTCCCACATGGACTCGTCTTGACCCCATTATTTCCCGCGTGAACATGACCAGACCTAAACACATTGGGAGGTGAGACTTATTTCAGGATGATAGGTCTGACCAATGACAAAATGCTCCCAGCACAGGAGCATTGAAGCCTGCGATTGCTGAGCTTACCATGCAGGTAACATGCAAATAAAGTCGAATATAGACTTAAGTATAGGCTTAACTCTAAAACAGTCACTTTTATGTGGTGATGTGGCCAACATCAACACCGATATCACATCAAATGTAGATGTAACAGCATTCACTAAAGGACGCTTTCTGTCACTCATCCTTATTTGATGTAGGTACCCAAAAAGAGGAACGCAAACGACAAGCAAAACACAACACTTGTGTATTTCATCCTTATGACCTCTTTGCATGCTGCTACAAGGTCATTTGGGATTGCTTCACAGTTTTAAAAGTCAGTTCAACATCTATAAAGCCAGAATCATAGGCAGAACTGAGAGGTCTTGAATAGTTATACTAATTCTACGACACAGGTAAAGCATTGGTGCAGGGAGATATGGAGATGTAAGTAACATAATAATACAGTTAAGTCAAACATGGTTTCTTTTTTGGAGCTTAAATGCTTGCTGTGTTGCTGCTACGTCTCTCCAAAACATCTGCTTTGCATGGGTTGTTACACAATCAATAAAAAAAATGTAATACAAACCGATTCAATTTATTGATGATCTTTTTAGATGGCACAATGGTTTCAGATTAGTTGGATGAGTTGGCGAGTCATTAAACTGACTCAATATGTGTCATATTTCTTTTCTTCAAACAAAACAAACCAAAATCAAAAACAACTTCAAAAAGTTGTCACGTTTTTCCTTTGCATTCCTTAGGAACTCGTGGTTTATTCTACCAAACACTGGGGGGAGGGGACGCCTCAGAAACACAAACACAGTTAGAAACATTTAGTAAATTAAGCCAAGCCCAATTTAAAAAAAAAATAATACAAATTAAGATGGCGCTGAACAGGACATGCCCGACGCAGGTCATCCTAGACCAGACTTTGATATGTACACAAGACAAAACCGTTAACAGAAACAGAAACACGACCAACTACACAAACGGGGATAAACCGGTGGACACAAACACTGTATTGGACATCACTTAACCGGGAAAAGAAAAGGAAAGAAAAAGAGGTACACGACGCATGCTGTGCATTTGAAATTCTGTGTTTTTTTCTTTTTGCTTTAAGGCGAGGTGGCAATAATCCCAACGCCTCTGTGTGGACATGAACTGCTCCTCCTGCATCTCCTTTTAGTTTTGCTCCTCGATCTCACGTTTGACCTCCGCCACATAGTGGTGGTCCTTCCCATGGGCTACCTCCATGATCGCCTGTGCCTTCGGCCAGAGGAAGAAGATCATTTAGAGAGAATTACTGGCCTGCATACCTGTGTGTACCTGTGACGTACCTACATCAGGTACGTCCTAGCCAGATTTGGTTAAACGATCACATCATGGTGTTACTTTGTTATATTGATTCTCAATTTATCTTAATATTATATTGTATGTATGCATTATATATTAGTGCTCATACCATTAAATGAGCCACCCAATAATCATATAGTTGCATAGGGCTGGGTAGCCAGGTACCTCACAATTAAATACAATTTGATTCTTTAGGTCTTTATTCGATATTGATCCAATTGCTTCGATATCGATTCAATAATATGTGCAGAGGCCAAAAATACCTAAATATTATTTAGAATTAACCATTTCAAAATGAATTAACAATTTCATTGTGCTTTAACTAGCAAAAAAGGGAATACACCATTGTATAGTATTATTCCTGAGGTAAACTTGCAGCATAAAAGTAATAATCATAACATGGACAAATGTAAAAGGGCATGTACATTTAGGCATACTTGTTTCTAGATTACAATGACTGAGTATGTTTCTTTTTTTATGGAAATAATCGATTTATAAAAAGTTGTGAATCTAAATTGAATCAAGAACAAATAAATTGCAGTGCATTGATGAATCGATATTTTTACCCAGCCCTATAGTTGCATTTACATTTCGAAGATCTCATTTTTATTTCAGGCTAACGAATAAAAGCATATAATCCATATCTGTGCAAATACAACCAAGATTAGGGGTGAAGCAACATCGTCTCCACCACATTTCTTTAATGAGCGGATTGGTTAGTTACCTTCTTCAGAGCCTTTATCCCTTGCGTCTTTCTCTCGAGCCCCAGGTACAGCCGTCCAAGCTTCAGGTACATGGACGCCACGTTCAGAGAGTAGGGGGGGTAGTGCACGCTGGGGGGTACAACAGCACACGTTGAAGACAATGCATCATGATCAGAGGACACAATGCTTAAAAGGTGACATATTATACCACCAGGTGCGAGTATGGTGAGCCTTTACAGGCCGTTTTGAAAATCTATTGCACTCAGTCATCTTATCTTTGTGATCTATTGATGCTGCTCCTTATCTTATCTTTATTCACTTTATCTTGTATTGTTGCTGCTATGAGACTGTTGAGGAAACAAGCCTGAGAATGTTACTCTTGTGTACTTGTACCAAAAGATGTAATAAAAGTAACTGATTCTTAATCTGATTCATGGTTTTGGTTGGGTACAATTGCTTGATTGTCAAGGAGATTCTTACTTCTACATGCCACTATTTCAATGTCGCTGTGATTGACAGCTGGGCCTACCTATAGGGCTGGACGATCTTCTCTCCATAGCTCATGGCTCCGTCCCAGTCTTGCATATAGAGACACACGCCCATCGCCTGATACATCATGTGCAGCATGTAGACGTTGGTGTCGGCGAATATAGAGCCCATCTTCTCCTGGCTCAGCTCGCACATTTCAAGCAGTTCACTGGGAGGTGTCAAGTGGTCAAGGAACTGATAATGACAAACTTCGAAAGATAGGTTTCAACAAATGTAAAAAAAGAGATGGTAAACAGATGGTATGAGAATCAACGCCAGAAAGTGGTCACAGATGAATGCAGAGAAGAGAGATAACAGATAAATGGAGAAATTAAGATGGATCAGCTAAGGGACAGAGGACGACATGGCATAGATCACGAGAGGATATTCTTGTAGTGCTTGGCTCTTCTGAACTCCTCGATGACATTCTTGGCGTAATATACCATGGTTCGTATTTCCTCTGGTTCTGGCGGAGAACTCAGCTTCTTCCTTATCTCCATCTTAGCGCTGTCCTGAACGAGAAAAGAGGAGAACAGAAAATATCGGAATTTGAAACATGCACATTGAAGGGTGTGAGCAGTATATAATCCCGATAAGACCGTTTTAGAGGTTGAGTGCGTCCGGTCCCAGGCCGGAAGTTGAGGGGCATCCGTGTGTGGGGAAAAGATTGAGAAGACAAGTCACCCAATTTACCCCTCCTACCCACAATGCAAACGTTTCCCTATAAGAATCTTGATCACCCATTGTCTCACTGAATGTATCCTTGGTTACTCTGCTGCCTTTCTTCATTCTTTTTTTTTGTTTCGATCTGTTCTTTCTTTCAGATTCGAACAACCAGAACTAGGTTCAATGCTGATAACCAAGATGGGCCAAAGACTAAATGTTGAACTGCTGGCAGCAGGAACCCCTACTGCCCCCACCCTGAAGAACACATCTTATCATTGCATGCCTCAGTTTCATCATAGGCATTGTTCATATTCATGTTTATGCCTTATCAATTGCAACTCTGCTACACTGTATGTCTGAACAAGGTTTCTCCCCCCATTATTTTTCCTACAGCCAATAGGTTTTTTAGGATGGGTTCAGGGAGCTTTACTCCTGCCTCTAAATCTGACAAAATGATTGGAGCCACTCGAGAACCACAATTACAGTTCACACACTATATTAATTTGTATCCCAATAATCACTTTGGCCTTTATAAGTCAAAAAGGGAGGAACTGTCATGGAAATATCAATCATAACTATTATATACAATCATGTACAAATTATATTAACCTTGTTTATATAATTACTATTCACATTAAAATGAACTGTATACATTCTCCCTGTATCTTAAGATTCATCTCTTCCTCTCTCTAACTGAGAGAGGTTAAGATGTTCACACTTTCCTTCCCAGTGGAGCCACGATGTCTGATACTACGGCCAGGCCAATCGACTGAATGTTTGTTATGTAGATTCCTTGAACCATGCTTGCAGACTTGCAGACATGTCCAATTCCCCATAGTGTATTGCAGTTAACGCGGCCTCTCCCGCCAATCCTAAACCCTCCACAATGGTCACTCCCACTTACCTGTGTATTCCCTACCCACAATGCAAACGTTTCCCTATAAGAATCTTGATCACCAATCGTCTCACTGAATGTATCCTTGGTAAATTTGCTGCCTGTACTTTTTTCCATGATCATGCTCTAATATTAAATCAAATATTTCGCTGGCCGACGTGTCCTAAAAAGAAGTTTCTCTTCAGCAAATACGCAATATGAATACTATGAATATAATAATTGTGGAGAAAAGATTGAGAAGACAAGTCATCCAAGTTGCCCTCCCCTCTGAATGTGGAGTAGCTCCAGCAAGTCTGCTGACCTAATTGACCTGTCGCTAAGTCTGCCCCCACACTTTTTCTTGTCCCGTTTATTTTTTATATTATTTTTTTACACAAACGACATAAATCCACCATTAAATCATTATACTATGCCTCCTCCCTGGTGTTTTCAACTGAGTTGTCCGAGTATAGTTGAGGCTGGAATGTCATTGGCTCATCTGCGTTCTAGGGGCGGAGCTTAGTGACAGGTCAATGATTTCTGGTTGTGCTATCGTATGACTGCAAGGACTTTCTTTCAGATTCGAACAACCAGAACTAGGTTCAATGCTGATAACCAAGATGGGCCAAAGACTAAATGTTGAACTGCTGGCAGCAGGAACCCCTACTGCCCCCACCCTGAAGAACACATCTTATCATTGCATGCCTCAGTTTCATCATAGGCATTGTTCATATTCATGTTTATGCCTTATCAATTGCAACTCTGCTACACTGTATGTCTGAACAAGGTTTCTCCCCCCATTATTTTTCCTACAGCCAATAGGTTTTTTAGGATGGGTTCAGGGAGCTTTACTCCTGCCTCTAAATCTGACAAAATGATTGGAGCCACTCGAGAACCACAATTACAGTTCACACACTATATTAATTTGTATCCCAATAATCACTTTGGCCTTTATAAGTCAAAAAGGGAGGAACTGTCATGGAAATATCAATCATAACTATTATATACAATCATGTACAAATTATATTAACCTTGTTTATATAATTACTATTCACATTAAAATGAATAGTAATTATTCATTCTCCCTGTATCTTAAGATTCATCTCTTCCTCTCTCTAACTGAGAGAGGTTAAGATGTTCACACTTTCCTTCCCAGTGGAGCCACGATGTCTGATACTACGGCCAGGCCAATCGACTGAATGTTTGTTATGTAGATTCCTTGAACCATGCTTGCAGACTTGCAGACATGTCCAATTCCCCATAGTGTATTGCAGTTAACTCGGCCTCTCCCGCCAATCCTAAACCCTCCACAATGGTCACTCCCACTTACCTGTGTATTCCCTACCCACAATGCAAACGTTTCCCTATAAGAATCTTGATCACCAATCGTCTCACTGAATGTATCCTTGGTAAATTTGCTGCCTGTACTTTTTTCCATGATCATGCTCTAATATTAAATCAAATATTTCGCTGGCCGACGTGTCCTAAAAAGAAGTTTCTCTTCAGCAAATACGCAATATGAATACTATGAATATAATAATTGTGGAGAAAAGATTGAGAAGACAAGTCATCCAAGTTGCCCTCCCCTCTGAATGTGGAGTAGCTCCAGCAAGTCTGCTGACCTAATTGACCTGTCGCTAAGTCTGCCCCCACACTTTTTCTTGTCCCGTTTATTTTTTATATTATTTTTTTACACAAACGACATAAATCCACCATTAAATCATTATACTATGCCTCCTCCCTGGTGTTTTCAACTGAGTTGTCCGAGTATAGTTGAGGCTGGAATGTCATTGGCTCATCTGCGTTCTAGGGGCGGAGCTTAGTGACAGGTCAATGATTTCTGGTTGTGCTATCGGTATGACTGCAAGGACCGATGAGAACTGAGGTCAGCCCAGGGACAGTCGCAAGCTGGACATGTTTTGAGTGTGCCGTTAAACATGTTGCTGACGTGTTCCAAAATTCTGTGGGAGACAGGTTGCGGGCTAGGAGGAAAACTAGGGGTAACTGAATAAGAACGAGTTAGCCAAAAAAAAGCCATTGTGTCTGCAGAGGATCCATACTGGGAACGGATGTATGGGTAATGACATTTTGATGGACAGAAATGGATATATAAGGTGGAGCCCGAGGACAGCTCCTCAGTTCTTTGTCAAAGCAACTCGTCTATGTTCTTACTTCTAATAATAAAGTCTTTGTCTTTCATGCTCCGGACTCCTAGAACTCTCTTATTTAGTTGAAGTGTTAAACGCGGTTCATCTACCACAAGGTCAGGCAATTGCTAGCAGGATGTCTGACAGGCCTGAGGTGGTCTGTTGTCAAGGGTAGGGACCATCCCAAGGCTTATCTGATTGAAGCGTAACGTAAAAACAAACATGTTGAGTGTCTTCATGGAATGGGGGAGAGTAATAATAAAGGTTTCTGTCTTTAATGTCTTCCCACATGCATAGTTTAAGTGTTGAATGCGGTTTCAGCTACCACACTATTCTATGAAGCCTCTTAAAAAACATTTATAAGGGTAGCATTATATGGATATGAAACATTGTGGTTTAGCCTTATACTAACGCATGTCTAATGAGTGTAGGGCTGGGTATTTCCAGATACCTCACAATTCAATTCAATTCGATTCTTTAGGTCTTGATTCGACATTGATCCAATTGCTTCGATATCGATACAATAATATGTGCAGATGAAAAAAATACCAAAATATTATTTAGAATTAACCATTTCATTGTGCTTTAATTAGCAAAAAGGGAATACACCATTGTATAGCATTGTTCCTGAAATAAACTTGCAGAAAAAAATCATAGTCATAATCATAACATGGACAAATGTAAAAGGGAATGTACATTTAGGCATAATTGCTTCTAAATTACAATGTATGCTTATTATTTTCTTATTTTTTACGGAAATAATCTAATTTAAGAAAAAAAAAATCTGGATCGAAATTGATTCGAGAACAAATAAATTGCAGTGCATTGATGAATCGATATTTTTACCCAGCCCTAAATGAGTGTGTGGGAAATGGAATGGTATATTGGAGAGAGACGTTAATTATTTTCTGTATCATTATTATGCCATTCAATATTTAATAATTCCAGGACAGCACACTCAGAGGAGAGCCCCCACCGGATATAATGAGAGTCGCCAACTTGACGGAGCCGTTCTGTTAAGACACGACAACTTATGCCCACTATCAAACAATGGTGGGTTAAACGGTTTTTAACACACTCTACACACACAGTACCCTCGAATCCTCCAGATAGGGTATCATTATATACTACTCGCGTATGAAACGCCCCCACCCCCAGCGTTTATCCAATCACGGAAGCCCCACCACTGGACCGGTCTGGGACCGGTCTGGGACCGGATTCTCGCAACATCAAAAAACGGTCTAAAGGGAGGTTCATTATATACTTCTGCTGTTGGTTTGTGTACACAGATCAGCCCTTACCTTTGACTTCGAGGTGCACTCGTCACACTGGCAGTTGAAGAAGTAAGAGTCAATCAAGCGCTCCCTCCTGTCTTCAGTGGGGTAGAGCAGGTCTATGTAGCTGTTGAAGACCTAGAAACCCACACACAGGGTTGGCGGACCGATGTAGGAACAGAAGGAGGAGGGCATGCTAAAGAAAGCCGCGTTGACTCATCCGATTTCATTTTTTTATAAAGTGAAGCAAACTTTCTTGGCCAAGGCTGAGGCTGATTTTATGGAACCTCGACGTGTATGTGACCAAACATGAAATACCAACTGGAACATTGTTCGATCCATTCTTTTCACATCTGAAGCAATGCTCCGTCTCCCCTTGTTAACATTCTGTCACAGAGCTTCTATTTCAGACACCCAGTGTCTCCTGTCTAACGCAGTGCGGGGGGGGGGGGGGGGGGGGGAGAGAGAGACTCACCTCATCCCCGGGGTTGATGTCCTGCACGGCACGCACCTCGGCCACGGTGCCTTTGTAGGTGACGATGACGTTTGGACTGCAGCTGTGGTTCATCAGTGCTACACTACAGTGGGGGGCGACCGACAGCACCGCACAGACCACAGAGGGACAGACAGACAGACAGACAGAGAGGGAAAACGATGAGCAAGATAATAGCATAGAGCAGAGCACCTGCTTTTTAACCAATAAAAAAAAAAGGAAAAACTAAAACGTGTTGTTTTTAGAATAATAAAAGAAATTCAAACCGTGGAATAAAGAAGAATCCCAATGTATTTTCTAGAATCGTATCCACTCAAAATTGAGACATTTTTGGCTTTGGTTTGCATCACCACTTATGCATACACGTACAGTCCTTGTTATAGTATGTTCCAGGCAGTGACCCCAAAGCGCTTACTCTGGGAACACGGCAGACCCGAGATGGGAGAGCTCCTCGTCCTCGATGGTGAAGCCGTTACAGTTGACCTGGAGAGGGGTCGGGAGAGGAGGAACACCAACCGATCAACGACCAAACCAGTCCACCCATTGACCACTAACATGTACTGCAGGAAGTTAACAAAGGCGGACAGGGCGGGCAGGCTGCTGGTGTGTGTGGTGGTCCCCACGTGGATAGAGAAAGTATCCCCCCCTGGGGGAAGCTTAGCTGCACTGAGTTAAGCGCCCATGGCCACTGACAGACTGGGATCAGAGCTAATGGAGCTCATTTAGTAACGAGATTGACAAGCACCATTGGCTGTGTGTGTGTGTGTGCGTGCGTGCGTGCGTGCGTGCGTGCGTGCGTGCGTGCGTGCGTGCGTGTGTGCGTGTGTGTGTGTGTGTGCGCACGCGCACGCACACATGGATTCAGCACACCCGGTGCCCCTGTGTCTATGTGCTAACAAATGTAGGACAGCTGCAGAGGGCTACAGGGAGGGGAGGGGAGGGGGGGGGGGCTTGTGTGACCTACACAACAACATTAGAAAAAAGTCTCGTACCCAGTTTAGGACTTTGACACAGCCTCCCTCCCTCTATATTTAAACGATGGATTAAACCACCTAGATGTCAAGTCACACCATCTTAAGACAGTTGTCATCTCTTTTACATATGTTTACACGATAAATATAATGCGTTTGTTACCTGGTTATTATTCAAAATTAAAGGCCAAAATTTAAATTACCATTGAGAACTCTCTTCATTAACCAGGGCTTTAACCAGGGCTTTAACCAGGGCTTTAACCAGGGCGTCAACCAGGGCGTCAACCAGGGCGTCAACCAGGACTTTAACCAGGGTGTCAACCAGGGTGTCAACCAGGGCTTCAACCAGGCCTTTAACCAGGGCTTCAACCAGGGCTTTACCTGGCCGAAGAGCTCAATGAGTGCCTGGTTATCAGGAAGATCTATGATGTTTTTGGAGTAGAAGTGGTGGAGGGCTGCGATGTCCGACTGATTCATCTCCTCCTTCTCGCTGTCCAACTTATCCAGATCTGAGAGGAGGGATAGAGGAGACATAAACAACAGAACCAAAACATCCATCAAGAAGAAATGAGAAATGGATGGAAAAGGAATCAGAAGATGGAACTGTTTGAGTGGCACGTTGGATATCCGAGAGTCGTTTTGTTCTGAAAGATCACACAAGTTAAAAGCACCTCAAGGGAAACAAAAGGGCTTGTGTTGAGTGTGATGTAAGGTCAATAATTGCCAAGAAAGGAATGAAGTAAATAATTAACAACAGTCAAACTGAGCTGACTGGTAACCATTCTAAGTCGACATTACTGACTAATTGACACTTTGATGACATTCAGGCGTCTAGCATGCCAGGGTCACACATTTGATATGATAAGCAATATATATATATATATATATATATATATATATACATATACACATATACATATACACATATACATATACACACACACACACACACACACACACACACACACACACACACACACACACACACACACACACACACACACACACACACACACACACACACAAGACATAGATTACTAACGGTACCTGAATGAACATGTGTATGATATAATCTGGTGAGTGAATGTGAATGAATGCGTGTCTGATCGGGTGAATGAATGTGAAAGAATGTGCCTGATCTGATAAGGTGAATAATTGAATGAATGAGTTCCGTCGCGACAGTGATTTACGGAGTTATATCGAATTTCCCTTTCAACCCATACATTAGTCAAGGGGCCGTTCATGACTCACAGGTGAGCGAGGTGTTGGGAAACAAACACTGCTTTAGACCAAATGTCCGTGTCAGTCTGGGCAGCACATTAACTATTGCCGGGTGACAGCAGATGGGGGAGGGCAAACAGGGGGATTATGCTATGAGCGAGACTATGGGTTTTACATTTTAAAAGGAACTACATGGGATATTAATTTGGTAAATTAAGTGTAAAATAGTTATACTGTATATTCCAACAGCCATCCCTGAGATAGAGTGTTTGGTCAGTAACATAGGTCTCCAAGTTCCTCCAGGAGCAAGATTTTCCACAAAGAGGCGGTACTCTCTGGTTGTTCACAGGTGGGCAGAAGGACTTCAGTGTGGACTCTCAATGGCAAAACGGGTGTAGCTAACGATCCCAGCGCTCCCAGCTACGGCTCACACAACCAAACACTTCAGGCAAAAGAACCGGCTGAAGAAGAGAGAGAGAAGAGGAAAGGTGCCAGGAAAAAGAGACGGTGGAATTACATGTGGTGACGTGGAGAGAGAGGAGAGGAGAGATCTAACTGCAGGAACGGACAGGAGGTGCCTTTATCTTCCCCGCTCTCAATTCAACTCTTGTCCTAGCTCTGCGACATAAAGCCGCCCTACTTTCCACCAGTTTAAATCCCAGTGGTGGCTTCAACACGGAGCCCTTGTCCATCACGGGCCCAGCAGTCTCGTTTTAGGATTCATGCGCTTCCTTTCTCCGGCTCGGTAAAAAATTCATGCATCAACCACAAAACTAAAAAGTGTCTCAGGAACAGTTGGAGTGGAAGGCGCTGGATGCTGTTGTATCCATTTGGATTGTTGTTTGCGGCCAAAAGATTTCAGCAGTTCCCAGATTGTAAAGCCAAAATGGGGGGCATCCTAAATAGTCCCATTTGTGAAAGACTGAATGTGCAAAATGCCGTTCTGTTGAGCTTGCCCTGCACCACAGGCATCACTCGCTCTGATTATCCTATCAGGCTATTTGAAAACCAGCCAACAGAATGAAGCAGGCCAGGTGCATGGTTCTAAAAACACCTGGAGAGGGGCCTGCAGAAGTGTTGTTTGTGAATGAGTGGGAGAGACAGTGCCCTGGCCTGCACTAGAGACAATAAATAGATGGCCACTTTACTACTCAGGCGAAATGTCAACAGGGGGACAAGAAGCGTAAGTATCACTAATGGGAAGGATTCGAAAAGGTCATCGAACAACCAACTCTATCCTACACGACTATACATCCGACGCCTCCCGTGAACGTTTAACCATCGGTCTGAAGTCAGCCCACGAGAAACACACACCTACTTACGGGATTCAAACTCTGTAAGCAGCAGCAGTCGCTCTGAGGTTGTCCGTTCCGTTGTCGCTCTCTATAATAGATATATATCGAACAAACAGGGAGGAGGTCATCATCATCATCAACATTATTATCATCATCATCAACCTCAACATCAGCAACGTCATCTCTGATCAGCATTGAAATGAGATTGAAGTTTTTTCGTAATTCTTTGTGAAGTCATGCACAATTTGACTTCAGCCGACCAGATACAGCAATGTATTAATCAGACTGTAGTGTGAGGACCAGGTGTGGTATCATGTCATTGCTTGAAGGATCAACAGCTCTTAAATACAGAGCAAACTTTCCTCAGCAGCCCAAGACAACCTTGTCTTTAGATGGAGCGATGGACCTTCTCCAGCATTCTGTGTAGGAACCATGACCATGTGCTGATGTACTCCTACCATACCGTAATGATGTTTTACCACATGGATCGTAATGAGGCCTGTAAAATTGGGTTCCTACCTGTTTCATTATGATTCTGGCCACTAGTCTGACGGTTTCAGACGGACACCAGTTCTCCCCATAGGCACACATGGCTGAACATTCCAGTTTGTGCATGGGCCAATCTCCCTTCTGTAGTGTGCGCGCGCACACACACACACACACACACACACACACACACACACACACACACACACACACACACACACACACACACACACACACACACACACACACACACACACACACACACACACACACACACACGTTTCTTATGTTGTTGTGTTATTACTGCTAGATAGATGACGTTCAACAATCCAACAAGGAATTTCAAGGTATCCACCATTGATGAAAAGGCCTACCTGACAGTCGACATCACAGTAGAAGGCTTGTTTACATTTGCCACACTTGGAAAGGCCCTCTTTCCTGCAAACACAATTGTTGTCATTTTGATATCAACTTGCCATGGACAAAGAGGCACATTCAGCACTAGACTTTAGACCAAAGTGATGTGTCATATCAATACTGTAGCTTTCTTTATTCTGTCATGTTGCATAAATAATGTAATATTTTATGCATTGTAACTTTGTCAGAGGATTTAATGAACCACTGCACTAATGGTATCCCATCAATGGCAAGCACAAAAACAGAGCCCTAAATCCATCAGCTTGTTTTTTTTGCTATCTTTTTGTGGTAACTAGTGGGGGAGGCAAATTTGCACGTATCTTTGACTTATTGCCAACGTGTGTAAAGCCGTTTATGCTGTATCAGCTTTCGTCTCATAAGACTCCCTCAGAAGAACGCAGGCTCCTCTGCCAGCCTGCTCCTACACCACCTCTAGCAGCACGTGTCCAACTATATTTAGAGTCCTAACCTTTGCTGCTCACCGGAAAGGGGGCAGAGAAAACGCCGAGGGACAATATAAACGTGTTATTTAAAAATATAAATCCTATTAAGGAGTAAGCAATGCATTAATTATACGAAATAGTGATCATTTACTAAAGCTTGTGAAAATAGCAAAACAGACCGTAAGTTCTGCAGCAGAACATTCAGAGCACTTTGGTTGTGAGGACGAGGCACACTATTGTCCAATTTTGCCTCATATCTCGAGATTCTCGACATTTCTAACACAATTTTCAACCGATAACCTGGCTGCACAACGATGATTAGCCAATACATCCCTGAGATCACATTGTGGTAAGAAGCAGATTGTTTACTTCTTGTGGTATGCCTGCCAACCCATCTGCAAATACGCTTCACCATTATGGGCTGCAGGGGGTTTGGCGTTTACAGTGACGTTACCTTGAGAAGCAGTATTCACAATGTGCTGCCCTCTCATTCACTGTCAACACATAGGAGTACGCAGGGCAGGCGAACACCAGCTCCCCGACTGCAAAGTGTTGGACCGCCCGCAGTCCTCGTCCCTTGTCAGGACTCAGGAACCTCTCGGTCCCCTCGACGCCTTCGTTTTTCATTATCCTTCCGTCTTCCGTTATCTTGACGAATCGCTGCCAGACCGCTGCTCTGTGTGTGACTGCTCTTTATGTGACTGCTCTATAATGATCTTATCTACTGAATGACTTGTTTGGTCTTCTTTGCGTTCTCCTTTCCGGGATCATTTGATTAGACCTGCTCTAGGGCGCAGCACTGCCGCTTATTGGATAGGAGGCGCTCTAGACAAAGTGAGAATAAAGTGGCCATAGCTGGGTCCAATCTGACAGAGGCTACCCAGCTAGACCAGCTGTTATTTGGGGCAATTTGATTTCAGAAAAAAATATCAATATCATTAAAGGATATTCATGTAGCGCTACTTTAATGTAGAATTGGATAGGAAATTAAGTAGGCCTATATGTGACCTTATATTGACATTAATAAAGATATAAATATACATGAACGCGATAACTATCAATGGAACGTTGATCCATTTTGACAAGCTATGTAGGCCTACTAAGAGCACTCTAAAATAATTTATATTTGGCAACTTGTAACTGCTTTTGATGACTTATTTAAGGTTTGTAAACTCATATTAATTGACATTAAGCACTTTAAGCATAGACTGCTCAATGGCCAGGTCAAACGGTTGTTAAGACAGACAAACACTTTTATATAAATGTATTTATTTAAGTTAATCATTTATTCGTCTCATTCAAAGTTGTATTCCTGCCCCAATCTATAAAACAAATCCCAGAAGAGCTGTACAGTCCCAGGTCAAGCCTAGGAACCTCGGTTGAGTACATTGTGTATATATGTACATCCTGTACACACACCCCCCGACGCATGTTTATATATATTCATATATACACAAACATATACACTTTACATGTCGTTTACCTAGACATACCCAACACCGTCCCCCTAGTCACATCATTCAGTTAAGCCACATCCTTTTAGAAAAACCCAATAAATTACCCGTTTGTTCAATGCGCATGTCGCTGTTGTAAATGTTTGGCTGGTAGATCCGATAAACTGTCTGCGTCTGCAAAGCTCATACGCTACAATCACTTGCTAAACAAAAAACAAAGGAAAAAAAAAAGGGGGGGGGACATGTTTTGAGCAAGCGAATGTGCACAAGGCTTTGAATGCGACGTTGGTATCAGGTATAAAGGTGACGTGTCAACCCATGAGGAGTGCACGTTGTGCGGCTGTTGTTTCTTGCCTAATTTATCGTTACATCAGAAGCAGCAGTTTATTTGCACAAGGTAGGCATACATGATTTGAGGGATGCGCTTTCATAAGCCAGATCGACTATGGCCCGTCTCTAAGAACAGTGAGAGAGGAAGAATAATATCTGGCTCGGAGGTAAAGAGGAATTGGTTTATGCAGAACACTTTGTTTAGCCTCTGAATTTCTGCTGAAATGTTGTATGGATAAGACAGTGAGCTAAATAAAATAAAAAAAATCACAATGAATTGAAATCAAACAAGGCTGCCCACAAATGTATACATCTGAGCCACTGTAAGATGACAGCAGAGTAAGAAAGGCCCCTTACTGGTCCATGACCTTCAGGAAGAAGAGAGGAGAGGGACAATAGGAACAGACCATTTCCTAAAGGTCAGCCATAACAGTAGATTCACATGGACCGTTTCAGAACATCTGCATGTTGTTGTAACATTTCAAATGATTTGACCTCCCTTGAGCTACCTCTCAGAAGACCAGCCGAAAAAGAAAACGAAAACCCTTTGGCACATTGTGCTAGAGATGTAAACATTTCATCATTTGATTAAAATTAAGTAATGGACTTGATGTTGTACTGACTTCTCTTTTTTTGTCTTAATATAAAAACATATAAACAATAAGACTATTTGAAAAGGCTTTAAACAATATTTTACATGAAGCATTCCCACGGCCCCGCAGATTGATTTTGAATTTCGATGCAAGCAGACAAGATTGGATATTCAATTAGCAAATAAATGAAAACACTTTTCATCATGGAGACAGTTTACGAAGTATGTAAGCATTCATTGAATGAATCAAATTTCCTCATCAAACACAACAATCAATAAACGTTTAAGAAATGCGTTAAGGGTTGCAAACCATCCCAGTGTTGCAATGTCGGGTCTGTGTGAAAAGTAAGACTAATTAATAAGGCATATCAAGTATTGTTTGGCCAAACGGCGGCTAGCGGGATAACGTTAAAACACTGCTTGGATCGTGTCCTGCTTTCCTCTGCTGTTTTTTAACGTGACAGGTCAAGAACAAATGAAAAGGAACAGAAAAGGGGACCCAGAAACAAAACAAGATAAATGAACAGTCACGGTAAACGTCAACAGCGATATGGTTCACCAGGCAGCGTCGAGCGGCCGCCTCTTTTACTCAAGACTTTCTTCCTGCGATCGTGTTGTACCCCAGCTTCTGGTCCTGCTAGCCTACATGTCAGATGGTAGGGTGGGACACATTCATTCGAAGACAGCCGCGTTACGCTACCCGCAGTATAGGGCGAGCACAGTATGTGTGGAAATGAGTCAAGGGGAATACTGAGTTCAGAGTGGCTCAAACTGTGAGGCTGCGGTCCCTTCGGAGTACCCCATCATGAACCCCCATTAAGAGGGCGGTGATACTTTACACAACCAACAAGGAATGTGAAGTACTGAGCGTTGAAAGGAAGACCCCGAAGAGGTTGCTCCCAATACATGTTAACAGATCTCATCTGGTCCATACACGTTGTAGGAGGATGCTCTTGTCCAGTGCTTTTAACCCCCCTCATAACAAATTAAAACGAGGGCAGCTGGGAATTGTAGTCCATCAAGTAGGTTTTGAGACGCTTTACATTCCCATCCGACCAGTGGCACATTTTTAGAAATCACACCTTTTCCATCCGTCTATTCACTCGTTTAAACAATTCAAATAACCAACAAAATAATTAATTGGGATAATTGAATACTAATCTTCCATCTCAAATATCACTTGGAAGAAATATGATGGCTGCTAATATAATTGCCAGTATTTTCTGCATAATTAAACTTCAAATTAAATTGGTCCACAGGCATAACTGCTGTATCCATATTTTCATCTTGAGGTTGGATACGTTGATAAAGCAAAGAGGTTAAAACTTACAGGCTGAAATACAGAAGTAAACTGTATAGGCTCTGGACAGAACAAATATGGCATGGTTAAGATAAGTCAGGATCTTCATCTCTGTTGGAAACTAAATACAAATGAATTCAGTCGCTTTCACCCAGATATAAATGTAAGATCTAGAATTGATGTCACACACACAAACAGAACAGTAAGTGCCTTAATGCTACCATTTGGCTATAAAACCAATCAAAGCTGATTCCCAAATCTACTGCCATCCCAACAAGAGAATTTCCTCTGGCTTCACTTTGGAGTGTGGCAGCAGAGATATCCTGTTCAACATTAAGTACACCCAACGTGTTGTGACACAAAATAACACCCACCGGAGGAGACAGAGATAACCAGTCTTTTATGTACTAGATGAACTCAACATTATCAACTCATAGAAAGATCAGACCGACCATATAATGTCTTACTGGACCTCCAAAGAAATGTGTGGGGCTTTAAGTGGGAATGATCTTTGATTTATAATGTAAATAACATGCTAATGGTACATGGTATTCAAGTTGCTTGTGAAACATGTTATAACTTAATATTTGAGCCAAATGATCACCAGCTACCCAGCAGTTTGTGATATTGTTAATAATATGGAGCAGCCTATATATTGTTTCTGTAAAGAAGAGTAAATTAGGCATAGCTTTTACTCCCCGACCACCAATTCAAAAGCATATGGCATTTGATTACCAAGTCCTGTCAGAACGACACAAGAAAATACAAAGGAAAAACTTTGCACAAGGAGGGCATAAGGTCAATAAATAAAACGGTATTCCGTCACTTGATTATTCTACAGTTTAGCTGGAATACAACAGATGCATTTCCTACACATGTAGGGAGGAAAATGAAATTAGAGCTTGGTTGTTTCTGCAGACCAAATTAATAATAACGACAGTTGAGTGACAGACAAGGATTCCTATGTTGGAGTTAAAATAGAGCAGAGAAGTGGAGTTACTGAAGCAACCTTTGGACCACACACACACACACACACACACACACACACACACACACACACACACACACACACACACACACACACACACACACACACACACACACACACACACACACACACACACACACACACACACACACACTTCAGTAAGGTCCCTGGCTGTTTGACCCTTTGACACCGCACCCTTCTCACAGAGACAGGACCTTCACGAATATAAAAAAAACTAAATCAAAACCAATTAATCAACAGGAAATTCGTCGCTCCCATTTCGTGCCTTGCGTGTAAATGAATGCTGGACAGTCGGCCACCTCGGTGACCCTGTGGGAAACGAAAGAGCTCTGTGCACGGTGAGTCCCTTTCTCTCTTTTTCACGCCAGCAGCATCAAACGTCAACTTAAAAACTCAATAAAACCACGAGCACATATCAGCTAAATCACAAACCCAGGAGAGAGAGAGTCTGTCCGAGCGGAGAAGAAAGTAAAAGCCCCCTGGTGGGGAATATCGGTCATTAAAATACATGTTGAAAGAGGAACATAAATGCTTGGTGGAATCGTATGAAGAATATGAAATGACAGAAACGTGAAAACGTGAAAAAAATGCTGAAAGTCGGAATGAATCAAAAGTAAAAGCGTTTAAACGAGCTTCCGTCTCTCTCACTCTCACCAGCATTGATTTTGTTTGTTTGTTGTTTGTGTTTCCCTTGATTGGGTGACCGTCGAGAATAACCTTTAGGTACGTGGTTTAGATGGAAAGCATATCCCATACTACCTTCATCACCACCACCACCACCACCATCGTCATCGTCGTCCATCCTCTGAACATACACAATTCATGCCTCCCCCCCCCCCCCGCGACCCCTGACCTGCACACCCGGCTCCCAGTGAGGGGCAGGGGTCGTCGAACGAGAAAGATAAGGAAAAGGAAGATTGTCCGTTTATCCGTCTGCGGTCTCTCTGCACGTCTCTACATCCACTTCCTCCTCCTCCTCCTCCTCTCTTCCCTCCGTGTCGCGCCTCTCCCCTTCCGCTGTTGTATACCCGGAAGTCCGTCACAAGGCCACCATCCGTAGCAACCCCCCCCCCCCCCCCCCCCACCCTCCCCACCACCGGCCCCTGGGTGGGAGTGGGCGTGGGGGTGGGTGGGGTTTACGACTGCAGGTTGAGTGTGAACTTCCACTGCTGGTTGAGGCTGGGGCTGCAGACCTCCACGGTGAGCCCCCCCGCACGGGCCGAGCGGCTGTCCAGGCACACGTTGCTGCCCACGTGGCGCAACTTGGAGTTGGACTCGATCTGCTCCCATTTCTGAGAACCCCCCCAAAGAAGAGGAGGAAGAGGAGGAGGAGGAGGAGGAGGAGGAAGAAAAAGAAAGGGGCACCAGGTTGGTTTTAAAAAAGGAGACCGCAGAAGGACAAACTCCCAAGAACAAACGCTGTATCGGTGATATAAGTAATGGTGCGGGCATGGGGTTAGCGTGTGTGTGTGTGTGTACGTCTATATTGCCTTACTGCCCATGTTTATTCAGTGGGTTTATTCACCTGTCTGCTGTCGTTTTCCCTGCAGCCCTGCAGCTTGATAAGGGACCCAGCGGTCCGGTCCACCACGGTCAGGCAGAGGTCCATGTGTTTGACAGACTTATCCTTGGTGAGGGCCCACTCCTACAGGGAGAGAAAAAGAGGTACTTGGGTACGTGCGCCAATGGGGATACACTTGCATAACATTGCATAATATCTCTCGTCAGCGGTTCGTCTAAAGCAGCTCGTGCAGCCACTAAGCCCACTCCTAGCGCCCCCTGCGGTTCATCCAGATCCCTTAGCCACTCACTCACACACCACACACCACACACACTTTTGTCCAAAAGGTGTAGTGCTCGACACTTTCTTTTCAGAAGGAAGCCAAGGACTTAAGCTGCTCCGGATTGCCGGACGACCACACTGAAGTGAAACCGGTCCGACGGGACACTGACACGGCGGCGGCGGTTATTGCGATGGATAAACAGGCGGAGCTCCCGGACTCGGAGCAGACTTGGAGGCAGCAGCAGCGGCGGCTTGAGTGGCTTCATTCAAAACAAAACAGTTTGTAATTCGGTTCGACCCCGTGCGAGAATCCCCTTCAGTCCTTCAATAGCTGCTGCCAGGGTTGTTATAATGCTAAAAGTAATGTACTCCACGCAGTTTTTTTAGTACAGGCCTGGTTATATGTCACATAATCGCCCAGTCGTCCTCTTCTCTTTTAAATCTCTTTTACATAACCCTTTCCACCGACGGTGAGCGCCCTGGTGAGCGTGGAACAGGGATCTGATTGGCTGACCTGTGTGTGTTGCCGTGGTAAGCTACCTGGTTGCCTCCCGCATTGTGGCACTCATAGACCCCCACCACCCCATCAGCAAAATGGCCGAGGGTGTCCAGGCAGTTCCCACCCTGTTGTAGGGCTCCAAAGGCAATATCCTGATGGTCAGGCACCCTACACACACACACACACACACACACACACACACACACACACACACACACACACACACACACACACACACACACACACACACACACACACACACACACACACACACACACACACACAATCAAAATCAATCACTGCTCTACAGACTATAAATATGAGTTTAAAGTTGTATATGGCCAACCCATCCTGTCATAGAAGTTCTGTTAATTTATTAGAATTCTACATAACCCCTTTTTCATACACATTTCCTTAACTTTAACTGATGTTTCAGATAGATATTGGACTGTAATGAATGATGTTTTAACTCCCGCTAACATGTTAATGAAGCTATTTAAATGCATTCGGGTCTCACCGTAGTTCTGGGTAGACATTCTCCAGGTACCATTTGAATGGTTTACAGGACAGTCTCTTCTTCATCTCCAAGCGACTCTGGATGCTGGGAGAAACAAAAACAGAGAGACGGAGAGAGAGCGAAATTGAAGGGAGACAATAATAGAGATCATTTACAACACACTTCAATTTGAGTGGCCGATTCACAGCCGAACTCGACCGTCTGATAACGGGTGTGAATGCGTGCGAGATAAACGTTTATATAGATCATGTTCTACATAAAGAGAAATAAAGCGTCAGATAATGTATGCCTATTGCTCCAGTGTCGTTGAGCCTAAACTTTGGAGTGGGCAGGGGCCGAATTTTGGCTGTCAAACAAGCCGAAAGGTGGGAAGCCAGTATTAAAACTCCCTGGCTCTCTGGGAAAGTGAAGTGAAAGGCGTCCGCCCCCTGTTCCTTCTCCATCCATGCGTGAATCAACAACACGTCATTCTTTCTATTTTATTTTTTTGGTGGTGTGAGAGTGAGATAGACTGGAAGGTATGGGAGAGAGGGGAGGAAATGCAAGCGAAGGCCTACACGCAGGAATCAAACCCGGTTCGCTGTGATCAGGACCGGGGGCGCCCCAACAATCCGTCATTCTTTAACAATGACCCCCCTATAACAATGAGGGAACAGAGCTCTCCGCTCCCCCGGGACATAACAGTGTTCTGTGTCTTCAGAGTGCGGTTCAAGCGAGGCTACTTACTTGCCGTACGGCACGTTCCTGGCGGACGGGACGGCAGCGTAGTAGAAGTTTTTGAACTCGTCCATCCACACCTCTGCAGCCCTCCTCGTGTTCCTACATTGGGGCAGGGAGGAGGGGGGGAGGCCAGGTAGTGGGGAGGGAAGGGAGGGAGGGAGGGTGGAAGGAAGGAAGGAAGGAAGGAAGGAAGGAAGGAAGGAAGGAAGGAAGGAAGGGGAAGGTAAGAAAGGAGTCATTGAGCGTTAAGAAGGTGTGTTAACTGATATGTTTACGTCTGCAACATGAGTCATTGCAACAGAATACTGTTTAACTGGATAGTTGGAGTCAAGGCCGCCCGCATTGAGAAGAAAGAAAACCTCTGTGTGCGATGTTAGAGAACTAAACCGACCGCTCTCCCCGTCGCCCTCCTTCCGTCTCTTTGTATGCCATGTTCCAAGAGAGAGGCAAGACTGACACAGATACCAAACAACACAGGGTAAGTATGGACGAACACATCACCACACACAGTAGGACATCTTTCACGTTATGGGACGTTGGCGTACTCGTGCCTGGCAGCCTCTCCCATGACATCCCACAATTCATGCGTCGCCCCATTGTCATTCCCAAGCTAACCACGCGGAAGTCCACAGCCAGGTGTGGGGAAGAGCAGTCTGTCGCGTTGGCAAGGGCTTGAAGGACAGAAATACCCAGTTACTATGGTAACCCATTCACCGAAATGACTTGTAGTAATACTCTCCTCTCACAATGTTCACACATCTATATAAGCAGCCAATAATCCCCAAACTGTGCCTTACGCCTGGAGACAACTGTGTCTAAGAGTGTCTCAATGCGCTTACATCGACAAAGAGGAAGGGGCTGGTTGAACCCAAGAGGGCTTCGGAGAGCTATGAAATCCACCCAATGAATGCTTGGAGCCTTACATCTTGTGTAGGAGGAACCGTGGGCATCTTACAACATTACAGCTGTATAAAAGATCATTAGTTCTATAATTACCTCCATGTTTTTAGACGTTGCAAACACATGTAAGACATGCATTTGACCACAAGGGGGAGCACACCCCGGTCAGAGGATGAATGGCTGAAGTTGGTGAGTTGTGCGTTGATTATTGCATTTCATTTGAGTCAAACATAATCTGTGTTGTTTAAGCGCAGGGACCAAAAAACCACAATGTTGATGTCTACTCCTGTTGATGGCAGTGTCCCACATTATAATGTGTCACATAATTGAAAACTTGAATTATACAAAAAGGCCGAATGGAAACTTCCAAAACAGCTCACTATACTAGTCACTGTTAGCCAGAGTAAACACTGGAAAATGCTGTAGACAGAAGTAGAGGTTTGAAATATGTCACGTTCAAACAACATCCAACCTCACACAACCATATTTAGTAATATTTCTGAATGTTGCCATGGAACTTGTGTACAGAAAATCTTTAACACAAATCTAATCTTTTGTTTGAGCGTATCTGTCTGTCTGTCTGTTTGTGGGTGTTTCTGTCTGTGCGCGCGTGTGTGCACACGTACATGCCTGTGCACGTGTGCGCACATGCGCGTGTTTGTGCGCATGTGCGTGTGTGTGCGTGTGCGTGTGTTACCTGGCGAACACCGTCCCGCTGCCCCCGGGGAAGGTGTATGGGTGCTGCTTCCTGAAGACGTGGCCCACCCGACTGCAGGGGATGATCTCCAGGCTGCCGCCGCACTGCCACACTCGGAACGAGATCTCTGGAGCCCAAACCGACACAAGGAGACCATCCGTTATTTTAAACGCACTTAATTGCGAAATCCACCGATATATACAGGCAATCAAAATTGAATTGACTACAATTTACAAACAATTTCTGCATGACCAAGGTTCTAAAAGATAAATAAACACGGCACAGAGTAGCTAGGAGTGACACAAACACACACACACACACACACACCAGTGTGTCATTATTGCTTGACTCATTTTACCGGCCAAACATTGTGAAATGTCAGTGTTTGTATATGCGGGGGTCTGATGTTGGACCCTATGCCTCAAGGACAGGATCTATTACTTCCTACGTCTAGCATCGAGAGAATAAACCAATCCATCCTGCCACGAGTGCTGACGCACAAAATGACAAGCCAGCTGTTAACTCGACACAAAAAACAGCGGCCCATTTAAATCCTTGATGGACTATGGTTCCGCTCTTTTCAAACCGGGGTTTTCATCACCGACCCTTTGTCTTTATTTGTGTCTGACCGTGCTGCAGGATTCTCTGTGGACGATGACAGCCGCGGCTCCACCTAGTGCCCCTTCTCAGCTGTGGTTACACGTTCATTTAGCACCAAACACAGGTTCCTTAACCCAAGCTGCTGCGAGTAACAAGTTCGGTCGTTAAGGCTGGTGTGTTTTAATTCACTACATGTATATCATTATGCTGGATTTGTTTTAACGTCTGTGAAATCCGGTCTGTGTCGTCACGCGTTTCCCTTTGATTCTGCTTTATTGGTCAGGCGATGGGCAAGAGATAAATTATCCTAATAAATCCTATAGTCATGTAAAAGTCTGTTGTCTAGACGGGAGGATCATAGTTCTGCAAAACAAAACATGTGAACAAATAAATGAGATACCGATACTATAATTGATTCAGTGCACATTTGGTCAACGGATTCTAACAAACGCTCCCATGGTTGAATAATAGTTATTCCTGTGCATTAATATTGATCCAGACATCTTCGTGAGAAGATCTTGTTGAGCACTGCAGATGCAGATGACGCACCCTGCTGCAATCGCTAGATTCTGGGGTGGAGGGGAGGGGATCAGTTCTCTAATGCTATTGCTAGACTCTGGGGTGGGAAAGGGATCAAGACCCTGCTTCCATTACTGGACTCTGGGCTGGGCAAGGGATCAAGACCCTGCTTCCATCGCTGGACTCTGGGGTCCCTGCCTCCATCGCTAGGCCCAGCAATGGAGCAGACGGGATCAAGTCCCTGCTGATATCGCTAGACTCTGGGGTGGACAAGGGATCAAGTCCCTGCTTCCATCGGTAGGCTCAGTGGTGAAGGAGAGGGGATCAAATCCCTGCTGTTATCGCAAGACTCTGGGTAGGAGAGTCCGGTGATAGTGTGCGTGTGCGTGTGCGTGTGCGGAGGAGAGTGGATCAAGTGCAGACATTGCTGAGCGACTGTGGAGCCCAAGCCAGGGGCGCTTCTAGGATATGACCTTTAAAAGAGGCTAAGCCCAAATATACGATGTACTTTTCGTTACATCTGCACCGCATTATTACGTAGGGCTACTAGCGAAGGGAAAGTGGGACACGGAAGACATGGGCTTGATAGGGCAATACATCTTGTATATCCATGGGGAGAATCTGTAGATTGATCCTTTGTCTCCTTCCAGACGGTGCTTACATTGAGCCCATCAGCCTCCCCAAACAGCTGGGATGAAGCCTGAATAAAAGTGAAAAACGGCTGGACATTTTCAGACGGGCTGGGATTAGAAACATTGGGGTTTCAGCCCGACAACATAGGGTCTAACATCACCACTGAGCCACACGGAAGCACACTCCCATGTCTCCACACGTCTGCACCGTGGACTTCAGAGTCATGCATACGTCGCGGTTGGTAACCCGTCGTTAAAGGGATGTTTAGCAGATGTATCCCACCGCCAGCACACCACTCACCCAGGTTTTCTCCGCCCCACACGTCCATCATCATGTCATACTTCCCCAGCAGCTCAAAATAGTCCTTATCCATCACAAACAGCCCGCCCGCGATCATCGGCGTCCTGGTGGGGGCAGAAGACGGAGAACACGAATGAGGAGGGAGGACCGGGATTGTTAGAAGTTTTAGGAGCAAGTGCAGGGGAATCGTGGGCAAGAGCACATGATGCTAGGAGTGAGGGAGTGTGTGGGGGGGAGCATGGGCTGTGGCGTGTGTCAGTAAGGCAGTGAATGAGTGAGTGAGTGAGTGAGTGAGTGAGTGAGTGAGTGAGTGAGTGAGTGAGTGAGTGAGTGAGTGAGTGAGTGAGTGAGTGAGTAGCATACAGTATACGTGATCGGGGGAGTGGACTGTGTGACGGAGCGAGGGAGTAGCATGCACGGGATTGGGTGAGTGGAATTTGTGAGTGTGTAAGGGAGTTGCATATCAGTGATTGTGTGAGTGGACTGTGTGTGAGTGAGTGAGGGAGTAGCATACAAGTGATTGGGAGAGTGGACTGGATAAGTGAGTGAGCGAGTCCTACTTGATGGGGGCAATGGGGTTGCTTTGTCTGGCTCTCCTCTGCTCCGGGGTCATGTAGTCCCACTTGAACACCAGGTTCCAGTCAAATCCTGCAGAACCAGCAGTAAGTCACGAACACTACAGCACTAAACATCTCCAATCGAGTCTTTACAAACTCAATTCTCTGAAAAATGATCCAAAAAGAAGCATGCAACACAAACGCCCAGTTACTGCTGCACACCTTTCTCCAAACTGTAGTACTGGACGTGTGCGTTGGTTTGTTTGTATCTTGATATCTGGTAAATCATGTGTGCACGCTTGCCCATGCTTAAGGAATATACACCAGGGTTCCTTACCTCCTTTCAGATCGGCCGAGGCTCCAACGTACTGAAAGTTGTCCATGTTGATGACATCGATGATGGGCGACACCACCCTCGTCTTGTCCTGAACGGGTCGAAACGAGAGAAGATAGTCAAAGATATGAGGGAGCATGAGGGAGAGGGAACAGCATGGGCTTTTAGACACACTGGGAGTCACATTCCTGTACCTCGTGTGAGCCAAACTTGTTAAAACATTATGACTACTAATCACACATCCCCATCCTTGGATCTGACCCAAACTGAGCCCCGTCTCAAAACAACCGGGCCAAACTGTATCAGTGATTGTTGACGTTAAACATAGAAGATTAGACCATCCCGCTTTAACTGCTTATTACCAAGTCACTTGTAAATTTAAAAACGCATTGAACTTACACAGCTTCCACTTCAGCTGATTAAAAAGAGGGGACTGCAAGGGATTTCAAGAGTTGCACAATATGCATGAGCTGGCATCATGAAGCAGACGCACCCTTCGGTCAGGGCGGGATCCGCCTTTGTTGCGTGGAACAAAGAGGCCTTGTGTGAGACCGGCAAAGCCTCCAAAAGGTACTTTGGTAGTTTTTCGAGGATCGCTGACAAGATTGGAGGTAGACTGAGCATTTGCAGATGTTTACCAAGAAGCGTTTTATTTTTAATAAATGTTTTGCTGGGCCGTCCATACTAGTAAAGATAACAGATTCTAACACTAAGCCTCAGGCACAAGATACATATAGCATTCTGGAGTTGGATTTGAGGAAGAAAAGCTAGATCTACTTAAAAGGACAGCCTCAAGATTATGTTGACATCATCACCGTATTTCTTTGGTATTTTGTATGTGAAAAGAAACGAGTGACAGGCGTTTTGGTCTTGGCATAGACGAAGGAATGGTCCGTTGATGGCTGAGCTCTAGACACTGCATTCCACAGATAGACAGACACACACACACACACAGGCTTTCCAAGCTGCTCTGATTGCAGCAGTGTGCTGTGGTTTCTGCTCACAAGGCCCATGCATAAAAAAGACCCCAGGAACACATGTGGAAACACTTCTTAAGACAGTGTGAAGCACTCTGAAAGCATAACATGATACATGCAATCCATATATGGCAAGGCCGCCCTAAACGGTGCATTGTTGAAATCCCTGAGGATCGTCTCAGGGGATTTTATTGCATGTTTGGGTGCATGTGCATGAGCGCGTGTGCGTTAGCGAGTGTGCGTGTGAGCATGTGTGTGGGTCATTACTAGAGCAGAGCATCACCTGGAGCAGGGCCGCATTCCCCTCGATCATGGCAACAATGTCCCGTACTTTATTACAGGTCTGCAATCTGCTCATCCATCTGTATTATGTCATTTCCATCTTTGCTCCATTAGTTGTGTGTGCGTGCATAAGTGAGTGAGTGTGTTGCAAGGAATTTGACAGTGCTGCAAACACAATCGTGCGTACGCAGGTACGTGCGTGCTGCAAGGAATTCAACAGTGCTGCATACACCATCGTGCGTACGTGTGTGCGTACCTCAGCCACCCTTTCCAGCAGGGGCTCGAGCCAGTGGTCGTTGCATTCACAGTGGGAGTCCAGGAAGGTGAGCACTGAGGCGGTGGCCGCGTCCGCGCCTCGCACCCGGGAACGCATCAGACCTGGGAGCCCCCCCCCCGACAGACACCGTTAACCCCCTCCCATCGCTCAGCCGCACACAGACTGCTATCCTGAGCATCACTATGGCAACAGGATTCCAAAAAACACGCGTGGACAAAAACAAGAGAGATAGTGTGTGTGTGTGTGTGTGTGTGTGTGTGTGTGTGTGTGTGTGTGTGTGTGTGTGTGTGTGTGTGTGTGTGTGTGTGTGTGTGTGTGTGTGTGTGTGTGTGTGTGTGTGTGTGTGTGTGTGTGTGTGTGTGTGATAAAGTGAACAAAGCATCAGTTTCAGTCCTACCTTCCCTGCGGTCATTTCTCAACACGCGCACCTTCTCCATCTTCCCCAGCAGCGCTCCGTCCTCAGCTGGATTGCACACACACACACACACACACACACACACACACACACGTTACACCATAGCAACAGCCTCCGCGTCTATTACGAGCCGATGTGTTTTTGTCCATCTCTCTCCAAGGTCCATTGCACCACTCACGGTTGTCACTGTAATCATCCACCAGGATGATCTCCTTCACCAAGTGGACGGGGCTCTTCTTCAGCACGCTGTGGAGGAGCCAGGTCGGTCATCCCCCCCCCCCCCACCAGGCGCCCACAAAGAGCGGCAGGAAAACGAGCAGAGACAGAGGGGTCAGCGTGGAGGTCCGACAGGGTGCGTGGAGGAGGCGGGGGGATGTGTTGGTGTGGGGGGGGGGGGGGGGGGGGGCTACCTGACGATGGTCCGCAGCAGGGCGGAGCGAGCCTCGTTGTGGAAGGTGATGACCACACTGGACGCCGGCAGCTCAGACTTCCACTTGCTGTGCTTACAGCTACGGAAAACACACACACTTTTAGAGACGGATAATGGGCGAAGAATGACGCAACAATCATCTCGGAGACTGGGATAAACCTCTGGGAAAATAAAGTAAACTAGCAACGACAGACCCACAGGAAATGGAGACATGCAGGCACGCACACACGCTCAGACTCAGAAACATGAGATGCATAAAGTTCTAGATTCCAGAGTTTACATGAACGCAGCCAACAGGAGTCAGTACATCCTGGACAATGGGGAGCGTGGGTAGATTGGAAGATGACCAGGCAAAAACGCAATTGAAGAAAAGAGCGCTGTCATTGTGCAATGACGCAAGGAAAGGAGAGACTAGTAGAAAATAGTGATTCGATAAAACCACTTGTCTCAAGTGGTTTTATCGAATATATGGTCTCGACTTAGTGTCATGGTCTCCACATAATGTCGACACACACACACACACACACACACACACACACACACACACACACACACACACACACTTTACTAAGAGCCTACTCTGTTCAACAAGGCTACCGTCAATAAAACATTGGTGCTGTATCAATAGCAGAAGGGAAGTGAGGAAGTCAGGCACTAGCCTTGTAGAGACCAACTTGTGATAATGTATTTTATTACAAGAGGACTATTGCATCAATGACAAACTGTCCGATTCCATTGATTTTCAATTGTGAGATGAGAGGGGGCTATGCTATTGGCAGCATAATATCCCGGGAATGCCAATAAGAAGAACAAAGTTTCAAAGCAAGGTCAAAGTTCATTATATATTTTCTTTAATGAAACTTTGATTTGCGCCAAAGGCTTTTTTTCCCCCCTGAGAGCCAACATTTATCTACACATTTAGGCTCTCTCTTTATATATACCAGCTCCTACTAGACAGAGTTCATCTAATTTGCTCTAAACTAATGTTCTTTAACAGTTTGCCCAAAACCCTGCTTAACATTTAGACCCAACCCAGGTCGTGCTTGACCTCTTATGTTAGTTTGTACTAGAGTTGGTAATAACGTGTGTGTAGTTCTCTTAAGTGTTAAATATCCCGCCAAAAGGCCGGGTCCATGGAGTCACTTGATCCAGGAGATTGGTATCAACAGGGAAAATCCATAGGAAAACATAAGAAACAACTGACTAAAATATATTTGAACGTCTACACAGTTCAACAGTTTGCCATGACTATAGAAGAAGGAATTCACAAAAATGGTTAGTTTTCAAACTGTGAAGAGTCAGACATCCCTGAAGCCGATTTACATTTGTCTTGACTCTTGAGGCACTTTCCACCCCTCAAGCCATTCCAGTTCCTCATCAACATCAAACGCAAAGGCTCCAACCCGCCGTCCTCACAGTTTTAACACATGGAACAGACAATTGATTCGTCCTCCGGGAAACCAAACAGAAAACCACACTTTGGGGGTGGATGACTGACTTGTCGTGCCGGGTGTCCGGTACGGCCCGGTCCATGCGGAGCTTGTCGCTCTCCAGCTGGTTGAACTTGTTCCTGGCGTAGGGGTCCTGGCCTGGCCGCACCACCGTGGCCCCCACATACAGGTCCTGGTCAAAGTCCTGCCAGCGGACCTTACCTGCGCGCGCACACACACACACACACACACACACACACACACACACACACACACACACACACACACACACACACACACACACACACACACACACACACACACACACACACACACACACACACACACACACACACACACACGTTAAGTTGGTTGTAAACTGTTGGTATATATAGAAATGAGGGGCCAATGATGAAACAACCTATTTAGATGCAATACTAGAGCAATGCTGATGCAGAAATATGAAATATATGGCTATACAATGAAAGGACAACAACAACCACTACAAATACAGTGTTCACACACAGAATTGGATTAACAGAGGAAAAAAGTTCAATTTCAGTTTGTCACTATCTGCCCAGGAACAAAACGCATAAATAGTACAGTGTGAGAGTGTGTGTGTGTGTGTGTGTGTGTGTGTGTGTGTGTGTGTCTGTGTCTGTGTCTGTGTCTGTGTGTGTGTGTGTGTGTGTGTGTGTGTCTGTGTGTGTGTGTGAGTATGCGTGTGTGTGGGAGTGTATAACAATGGCACTAATTAGCTGCAGTGCCTCGTGCAGCTGCTATGCTAATGAGTTTTGTCGAGCACATGGTGACGTGAGATTATGCCATCGTTTAGCATGGATAGCTGCGTTGGAGCCGAGGAAACAAGAGACAGACAGGGAGGAGGGAAAAAGGAGAGACACACAGTGTGTGTCTGTGCAGTAGCACAAATGAGCGAACATGTCTAGCATGCTAATGATGCGAGAGGCTCATCTATCCGTCTGTGATTCCCAGCATGCATTCGAGACACTGTTGAATAAGCGTGTGATGTCCTTGATGAACGATGCAAGGAGGAGCGCCCACGTATGGATCCCATCCTAATGTCTGATCCCACAAGATGTGTACCCCCGCCGGGTGTGGCCAATCAAATTTTGATTACAGCAAGATTTCCTTAACCATATCCTCGGATCCTAGTTAGCCTTCAAGCTTGTGCTTCGAGCTCTTCCTGTTCCCTATTTGCTATTAACTGATTTAAGCCGACGCTCGCATTTAAAAGGAACGTACAGTGAACTCAGACTCAGCAGGTAGGTGGCGGGCTCTTTGCTGAAGGAGGCAGATGCACTGCAGGCGATGGGAATCCAAGGCAGGGACTTTGGTTGGGAGTCGAACAACCCTTAGCCCTACCTCTCTATCCCGGCCACGGTCCTGTAAATAATATCCGCGATCATAGAGCGCTGGCTAGTGGGCTACCCTTTCGATTCAGATAAAACACCGCCATTAAGATCATGCACAGCACACGGTGAGAACTACGGAGTCCATGGGGGCATGGTTAAGAGGCCAGTCATGGAGGACCAGTGAGCGGAGTGCTCGGAGGTGTTTGTCATCTGTGACCACAGCTGTTGTTCTCCCACTTGAGGTCCAGGGTTCACTCCTCCCGGGCTGTCAGACTGGTGAACCACTCCGATGCGGCGCTTCGGTTAGCCCAGCGGAGAAGCGGCCCGCCTGAACCACAGCATTCAAGCCTCTTTCACGCGGGCGCACGGAGGGAAACTCACGGGTAAACACGTTACGTGCCGACAGGGTTGCAGTCCCGAGTGTCCCAGGCATTACCTGAGACAAGCAGGAACACGTCGCCCCCCACCGCTAGGTAATTACACCGCGGCAGGGTTGAGGGTGGGTTGAGGCGTCATCTCCCACCACAAAATAGGTCTCCGGGTGTGTGCCATGATGAGTGGGCAGATTTTAGACGGTGTGCAAAACACTTGCTTGCTTGAATTGAGCTTTATGACTAAGCTCAATTAAGGAGTTAAGGAGACTTAATGGCATAATGGGCAGGATTTACATGTGGAGTCAGGAGGTGGTCATGGTTACACGGACAAAAACGAGCAGTAAAGTGTGAATGATACAATAGAATGAAGAGCGTTCTATCTAACCTGGAGGTAGAGTCTCCTGACTCGCCTTGTCTTCAGAGTTGCCAGCCTGCCTGTGGCTGGAGGAGTCGTTGCTGCCCCAGTCATCCTGCCACAACAACAGAACACAAGAGAGACATTGTGAGCACACACATCAAAAGTCATACCCAAGCACGATTGTGTGAGGGGATGGACATATCTACGAGCTGATCCGATGTGACTGAGACACCCTGAGACTTTTTGGGGTGTTTTTGGAGCCAGCCGCTCCAAAACTATTTAAAACAAAACAAAAAAAGAAAGAAAGCGAAAGAAAGAAAACAAGATAGAGGAGAGAGAAAGAAAGAAAAAAAGAAAGAAAGAAAGAAAGAGCGAGAAAGATAGAGAAAGAGAAAGAGAGCGAGTCTCCTTTATACAGGAAGATACTGTACAACTTAATCAAAGCTGTCATCAAAGCAGGAAACTGAAAAGTTCCTCTATGTAATCATAAATGTCGTCTGTTTATTTATTATCTCATCCATTGTCTTCCAACGAACCAACACTGGTGGTTACTCAGACCCATACTTTTACCAATCACTCAAATATTTTGTGAACAGGCTCCAAAAAGACGATATTGAGCGAGTTGTTTTTTGGAAATGCTCAAAATATACTTGATGAAACAATGGAGTGAGTGTGTGGTGCTTTTCTGATCAACCAGCCATTCACACTGACTAATAAGCCGATCAGATTGCACGCATCCACGTGAAACATGTAGGCCTTATTCGTTTTCAGACAGCTTCAGGACATGTGGAGGACAGAGCACACCTTGTACAGTACAGTGATTCATGCAAGTTCATCTAATTCAGTGGACGGGGGAGTGAAACACAGCATGCGTGCAAGACTAAGGTGGAGCAGCTCTTCTGCCATCACATGAAATCCCCGGTGCCTCAAAGTAGGGGCTACTCCCTCCTGGTTCAGAATGAAGATTCTCCCTTCTGTTTAATGTTTTAAGAAACGGCGAGAAGTCAGCGAGCCAAAATGTTGAGGAAATTAACTTTCAAGTGCAGTTTGAATAAATATTAGCTCTCCTGCAAATGTATCACAGCAATGTAGTACTTTATTTTGGCGGAAATTCTCTTGAATTATGTGTGGAGCAAGCCGTTTATTATAGTCTAGGTTTGATAATCATAGATAGTTTAGAGTGGTAAATGGTTTGGTTTGTAAGATATAACAAATGGGCCAAATTCAAACAAAGAGACCGGGTAGAAACAGTGACACAGACGAGGGCAGAAAGATAGGGCAGCTCAACAACCACTACATGCCTCCAAAATTCCCGGCAATCACATGGGATAAAAGGGTCTGCGAGATGACTCAACGTAAACATAAACCTCAATCTCAAACTAACTGTATCCTTCCATTTCTTCGCTGTATTCATACGTGATTCCCATATTCCTACTTTGGCGCCCATCCAGCTTCTACTCCACCCTAACCAACCCCAAACTCTCCTGAGACAACACCACCACACCAGGGACACTGCTGTAAACGGACAGCGTCCTCCTGGCCCACGCCGTCTACTGGATCCCCCCCGCTTTGATACGCAGCTTGGAGGGGTGGTTCGCAGTTCAAACCCCGAGCGCTATCATTATGCAACTTGTTTCGCTTTTGATGAAGGCGGCACATTCCTTTGCTGGCCTTCTCGTGCCACAATTATTATTTTTTGTGACTATCACTTACTCTACGTTTCTCACAACTGGTGGTTAAAGAACGCGCGGTACCATCTAGGGACGGGCAAAAGGAGGGTTGCTCTTTTCTCTCTTAATCCATTGAAGGATTTCGCCAGGCAATGGGTAGGGAGAGGAGAGCCATGGAGCTCAAGTGACTGGAAAATATGTCTGACACACACAAGCAACAGAAAACAAAGACAAAAGACAGAAACATCTCTTCTTTTCATGGTCCTTCCTGCGTGCTCTGCCGTTCTGTTGACAACCTCTGCTCGCCTCCGATTCACCCCTTCTCCCCCGCCCTTTATTCTTGTCACATGGACGTCTGTCGGTCATGTGAAGGTTCTTAAAAAATTCAAGTTTGTTACAATTCTAGAGCGTGCATAATACGCAGTACACCGGTCGGCAGACCGCAGACGAGAAATTACCGACAGCCCACTCCGAGAGTCTGATTCACAGGGGAAAATTATAAAATTAGCTCATCTCAAAATTGTCTTCCTTGGAAACTTTTAGGTCCCAATATATACATCTCAAATTAAAACACCCACACACAAACACGCCTCACTGCCATTAAGAGTAACATGAGCACTGAGGGTTTATAAACTGTGATGAAAGTACTGTATTTTAGTTTAGCAGTATGCGTCCAAGTCTCTGAGAGCTTGCAAGCATTCTAATTAGGGGTGGGAATCTCTTGGCACCTCACGATTCGATTCCGATTATGAGGTCAACGATTCGATTCTGAAGCAATTATCGATGCAATAATTTTTTTTATGTACATTTCCATGCGTGATTTTCAAAATATATATATACATCTGGGTTTGCTACTCAGAATTTGCTAATCACTTCCTACTTTTGTGATGATCATTAAAGACATCAACAGATTAATTAACTTATCTGATATTTCATGAGAGAGAAAGCTTTTGTCACAAATATGACTTTCTATGAACAATGCAATAATCAACTTGCATTGTAACACAATATGGAAGCATGCAAAAAATAGGTTTTAGTTTTATTTTATTTCTAATCTTTCTTTTCTATGTCATTAAAGGAAAAGCTGCTCTTGAATTAGGAGTTCTTATGTCTGGCTGTGAGTTTGCACGCATGCTATGCATAGGCTTAATCGCAATCGTGTCAAGACTAATCAGATTGGCCAATACACACTGAAGATAAATTCAGTGATTTTAAAATTACAAAAATTATCCCTCTCTGGCGAACAGAATGTTGCAGCAGGCAAAAAATAAATAATAAAATCTATTTTTTCTAATTTTATTTTAGATTATTAATTTATCTGCATCGAGACAGAATCGTTCTAGCGAGGCTCGCGATGCATCGAAGAATTCTATCTGATCACATCTCACATCCGACAGGAGACTACCACAGCCAGAAGTCAAGAGTTCAGCAATAAGCAGAACTGCAAGATGCAAAGACTAGGCTTCGGAGAGAGGTTGAGAGAACCCATCTTGAGGGTCCGGTGGAAGGCCACCGTGCAGCAACCAGAGACCAAGAGCCAGAGCCTTGGCAGGAGTATTTACATGCTCTGAACCACAACGAGAACAGCCTCCCTGTTATGCATCCCCGAAACTGGCTTTGAAGACCAAGCCACACGTTGTGATAACCAAAATAACCTAATTTCCTGTCATTCATGGATTACAGACAACACACTACAATTGCCACACACAAAGAAAAGCATGCGCTGGATTTTGGTGTGAAAAAAGGCTGGGTTCCATTGCCATTAGGGGTGTGCCAAATAATCGTCATGACGATGCATCGCGATTCCAATTTTCACGATCTACTGCATCGATTGTTGACGCCAAGAATCGATTATTAATTTAAAAAAATGAATAATTAAAAAAAAAAATATATATATATATTTTTTTTTATATAGTTTTATAAAGCCTATTCACTTTTTGTTGCATCAGTTTGTCCTCTTATGTTTATGAAATGATATTGTTGTTATAATGGCAGCTACTTCCAAAAGGGGAAATGTTTGAATGTTTTCATTTCATTGGTTTAAAGGACCACTGAGGCCATGTAAACGGCACTGATTATCCTTATTTTGTTATTTTAATTTTTATAGATCCTTAGCACTTCTTGTCAGTGTATCCAGTAATAGTCGTTTCAATAAATACAGCTATGTATGAATTGAGTTGCTTTGAGTTATCAATTGAACACACTATCCAGATCATACACAGCCAGTCAGCCACTGGTAATGGCTTAATTTTTTTTTTAACAGTGTTCAGTGAAAATTCGCAATGCATCGCAATGCATCGCAATAATTCAAGTATCGCGATGCATCGTGATAGAATCGCATCGTGGCATGTGAATCGTGATACAAATTGAATCGTGACTTCTTTGGCAATACCCACCCCTAATTGCCATCGTATCAGTTATGGTGCAAAAAGATCCTCCAGCCTGTTGGAGTCAGCTCTCCCCCCATTAGTGGATTGTGAATTGAATGCAGATCTGTGTCAAGTAGTAGCATGGTTTGCCAAATCGTTTGCGTTGACATTCAATGTTATGGTGCTGCTGTTGCTGTCGGCCATGGCAGAGCAAATTGGTTCAACTTGAACAAAATCCAAACAGAAGAGAAAGTTGTTAAAATCCCTCTAAATTTGAATCCCTCACATCAAAGAAGCATTGAATAAGCAGTCTATTTTTACCATCAGTGACCTTTGAAGAAAAAACAAACAAGACATAGGGTAACTTAGCAAACTTAGCAAACTAGAAATGACTCATTCTATCATCAATGCGCATTGGCGTTATAATTTTAAATGAAACAGACACGATGAGACATTTCTTTCATCAATTCTTTCAGTTTGGACGGCTAGGAAAGTTTTCTGCAGCAAGCAAATGAGAAATTTACATTAGTGTACATTTTGATCAAGGTACAAAGGACAGATTGATGAATCATCGTCATACAGTGCACTGCACAAACACAGGCCATCCCGGCGGCATTTGTACTCACTAGCATGAGTCAAACTCAAACATTGCTAGATTCATTCTGCACGATTTGGTTCGGATTGCAAATCATTTCGTCATCTGTTGCACATAAATTTTACCATCTGAAAATTGAGACTGCACATTTGAACATTGTCGATATGTTTTGATGTAGGTGTGTGTACTGTGTTGATGTAGGTGTGACCTCACACATGTATCAGCTGCCTGCTTGCCCTCCCTCACCTAAAGCCACGTGTTAAATGTAAACAGTCGGTTTATATTCTTACGTCCATGCAAGAAAAAAATGATCGTCCCACTCAAACTCCCCTACTACCGAACGATATGCATGCTCACCTGTGCGGTCTCAGCGGGGCCGGACATCCTCATTAGCTCCTCTAATTACATGTGTTTTTACCAACTGGGACGGTTGGACGTTTTTATGTGTCATGGTTTGGCTACAAAAAATGAGACAGGCTTGCAGCGTGAGAAAGATGAGAAATCCCATCTGCCCTTTATTTGTGTGCACACACACACACACACACACCAGCTAGTCTCAAGGATTTGATTAGGAGAATGGCCAAGAACCTTTCCAAGTAGATCGAGGTGAACAGCTGACGAATACAATATTTACCATTGAGAAAACCTGTGCACTTGACAAATGTAATATGGGGTCATCGACTGGTATACCAAGCGCTATTACATTTAGATTCTTACTAATAATGACCAGTGCACTCTCACTTCCCATTCAACATTAGTTAGAAACCTTCACTTTCACTTGGCGGACTAGCAGGAATGTGCCCCGAACAGAAACCCAATGCACCTCCTAGCTACTGGTGTGACTTGAGCTCAAATCATGAGCAACAAGGCCTCTCCATGCACTGCCGATTGTGAGGAAGAAGCGGACAGCGTTCGAGGAGCTAGGGGGCAGGAGGAAGAGGAGTAGGCAGTAAAGAGAGGAAGAGAGGCACCGCAGTGTAATGCCTGCCTTTTAAAGCTGACAAGCCTCACAAACAAAAAATGGCGAGCAGGGTGAACTCTTAAGAGAGAGACCCAGGGCCCTATAAACTCATACCAGGCAGGGGCGGGGTGTGTGTGTCTCACAGGGGATCATCAATGATGAAAGAGGGATGGACAGCAGACACCCAGGAGAAGAGGTAGAAGGAGGGGAGGTAGAGAAACAGACTGAAAAAGAAGTGCTGAATCATCATTATATGTCTGTGAGAGAGAGAGAGAGAGAGAGAGAGAGAGAGAGAGAGAGAGAGAGAGAGAGAGAGAGAGAGAGAGAGAGAGAGAGAGAGAGAGAGAGAGAGAGAGAGAGAGAGAGAGAGAGAGAGAGAGAGAGAGAGAGAGAGAGAGAGAAAAGGAGCAGGAGAAGTGAAGGGACAGAAGAGGCAAAAGGGGGTAAAAACGAGGGTGAGGAGGTGGCAAAAAGACTGCCCTGCTGGGGAATCGGGATCTTCAAATACCCACTCAAGTTATCAAAGCTCTTTCATCAGAGGCTTCCTCTCTGGCTCCTCACCCGGTCTTCTCTCCGCCTTTGATGCCTCCCTCCCCCATAACAGTAAGGGTTCTGTCCCTACATGCCAACAACAGCGCTTATTCAGGCTCCACTTAGGTGCAGGTTTAAGCTGCAGGCCAGTAACAAAATAAACATAAGAACAGAAAGGTTGATTTCAGATGACGGTGTATCTCACACACACGCTGTTAAGGTTAAACACAAAGGTTGTTAAAAAAAATAATTCTAACGCACATGTAAATCAGCAGAAGGGATTTCATGGACAATGAGCTCAGTGTTAGTAAAGGGATAGCTGCTACTGCAGTACCCAGTGCCATAGCATGACCTCATCCAACCGGAGTCTAGTGTGAAAGTCCAACAAATTATGCAACATATAAATATTTTCTTTTCCATACAAGGAGAAAACCAAGGAGTTTGTGCGTGTGTGCGTGCGTGCGTGCGTGCGTGCGTGCGTGCGTGCGTTTCAAGCCAAACTTCCGGCATGTGTAGATTAGATACCGCTGGAAGCAGAGCAGTGGTTAAATGTGTAACGGCGTGTCGCCTGTGACAGAACGGGAGTTGTTAAAAAATACAAAATACCTGCGGCTGAATCTACAAATACATATTTTGTGTGGACCTTGAATTATAGTGTACATCATGCAAATCAGAATTTGTATAAGGCTTTTTTATAACTCGTTTAGGATTTCTGATGTCTACCTTTATATTGCCTACCAAAGGACTGTTATTCCAGTTGGTAGTATTTCTTAATGACTTTTCTTAATGTGAAATCACAGATTTGTTTTTAATGGGTGACAATTAACAAACATCACAAGCAATTTATATGCAAAGTAGGGGAAAAAGGATGGTGACTTAACCAATTTCAACTGGTTGGACAAGTCTCCTAGTATGTATTGTGAAAATAATGGAGATTTATGAGGACCCAGAGACGAGTGAACACTAAATGATACGTAGACCGCTGGAAACCATGTGAGCTATATGCACCTCACGTGCCTGCGTAATGAGGGATGAATGGACGTTGTGTCGGGCTATTGGCCGCATGCTATGCTGCAGTGTAGTGCTTTTCAAATGCTGTCCTTTGGGTTCCAGCGTTAAACTCCTCAACTCCCCATTAAATTGTTTATCTAATAAGCTGATAACTGCTTAAGCAAAAGGGTTTCGGCAAAGTTTAAGCACAGCTATCAGAAGAAACAACCAATCCATTAAAAAGTAAATCACGGCTAGACCAGTTATAGATCAGAGTGAGCCGCCGAAGCATTTATGAAGATCCCACTGCATCCCCGAGATTGGCTGCCAAGGCTCCCAAAGCAGATAGCCATCTCCCTCATTAATCTTGATAGCACGGGGAGATCCACACTCCCTCACCATCGCTCACGTCTCAGCGATCACGGCGGCGGCCCGCTGCGCAAGTCCAGCATGATCAAAAGAGCAATAAAGCACATCAATGAAAGTATAACGAGCCATTGTTGCCACCGACTTCTATGGTTCCAAATGATAAAGAGGCTAGGTTAGCATTCAGCTACGGTTCCTGACTGCACACTGGGAGACTTTGAAAGTCAGGGTCGACTTTAAAACACATCAACGCACAGAGACGTGATTGAGGTCCCCACGGTATACCTTTATAAGAGCTGTTGGATTTATCGACACCTCTGAGGAACACAGGCCCCATCATTTCTACCGAGACAAAAGGTTTCGAGAACAGTTTCAAGCCTGCGTTTCTGCATGTTTAGACAACAGGACTTGTTGCTCTGGGGAAAAGTTAAGCAGCAGGTTAAGCCATTTAAAATTACAAGGAAGAAAATAATGGGTTTATTATTAACATCAAAATTTTTATCCAGATAGCCGAGTTGACAGTTATGAGGAAGATCGGGTGATTGATTTTAGTTTAGGTCCCCCTCACGGCCCCTATACTAAGACTGGTCCAATATCAAAAAGATTGGGAACTAATCTTTGCACTCAAGACTCAACAGGGGGTTGGCAAAATGTGTGTCTTAAGCCCCCACCCACCACATGACCATCACAGCCGAATTCAGCCCTCATTCAGCGGACTCATTATCGGCGGTTTGGTGGCCTGGAGGGGTGAGGCCTTCACAGAGCCCTGATGTGGATTCAGCTCGATGACCGGCTGGCGTCGAGTAGCCTGTCACGACTCGGCATTCGTGAAAGCTAAAATACCACTTTCCACTTTCTTGTGATCCATATGGGTTGGAGCCTATTTTGAGATCCGGGGATCTATTCTAGTTCTATAGTGTCTAGCAGCGGACCGGTCTGCAAAGCCCCACCCGAGCATTATCAATGTGGTTTCGAGCAGGACAAGGTTTCACTGATACAGATACATGCAGCTGGCCCCAATTTTGGTCTGTGAAACATGGAAACATCCATCGAGAAGCAGGCCTTTAAAACATCTATGTTGGAGAACGACTACTCGTACAACTGTTCATTATGTCTGATTACATAGTAAAACATACATAGTTAAGCATGTTGTTTAACTTGGCAAGTAAAAGGAGACATTTTGCATCATGCCAGGAGGGATAGCTCATCCATTTAAAAACAATATATACAAGGGTACACTTTCCTGTATGAGGCATTTCAGAGTGTACCGTCTTTGCTAGGAAACGCAATTAGGGAGCACTGTTATTCAAGGCTTAAAGTCCCCCTTTGGTGATTGTTGTACTTCTAACAAAACAGATTTGGGGTTGCTTGGCTGATTTTTGACTACTCTGTACATTTTCATTTTCAAAGCATTTTGTGCGGACTGTTTCTCTCTTCTCTGTTCCATCTATGCCAAAACGTTATTGACTATATCTCCAAAAACACAAAAAATCCAAGTGTGCAATCAAGATCCTATATTTGGTTGCATTCAATGACAATATAGGTAGCCCACTACAAATGCCACTCTAAACAACCGAGTCATTAGTTTGGTTCATTTTTAATATGAATGGGTATAAAACAAGACATATAACTTGGGCACAGCGACCTCACACCAAATTCTTTACTCACACAGCGGACAACAGCTGAAGGGGGAGTCAGTTTAACCGAGGCGTAAACACGCAATAGGACAAGTTATTTATTTGTGCGAAAGTTGAGCCTCTGATCTCCAATAGCAAACTCGAAACCGCCATTTAAGCCCCAATCATTTATAGATTAGCTTGGACAAGTATAAACTCTCTCTCTCTCTCTCTCTCTCTGTGCGTGTGTTTGTGTGCAGGCGCGTGTGTGTGCGTGCGTGCGTGTGATGAATGTACCATAATAAAAATATATGACACTTACAGAGCGAATGAAGTACAAGGCAAGAACATCAGATAACGAGCGAGGGGGGTGAAAGGTCAGGGAGCCTGAGGGGTTAAGGCACTTTAACCAGTCTCTGTATGCATCTGTTTGGCTGGACCAGGCTCTATCCATGCCTGTAACATGATGTTAGACAGCCAAACGCTGTGCACAGGAGGAGGGGTACCACTACAAAACAATCGTCAGCTAAACAAGGTGGCCGGCAGCCAGCTATTTCAAGACACATCCTGACAGGAACTGAAGTAATCACATGTGCTTCAGCGCGGGCCAAGCCTCGAGGAAAGCCAACTCAACCCACTTCGGTCGTGGAAAGTAAACGCCGTACAACAAAACTGCAGCACAGGGAAAAAAAAAAGCTTGTGCTACTTTGCGAGTGTCCCAGGTGATGAACAGTACAGTTTTCACCCGGGTTCCCCCTTGAAGCAAATTACTTGAAAGTGTGGCAAGAGACCAGACTACATTTCTCATCGACTTCAGTAAAGAGGTAGAGCTGAGCGGAGAGGGGGGCCGGTATCTAGCACAGAGCGAGAGCGCAGGAGAATGGGGTGAGTCAGGGAAGAAGAGAAGGCTAGAATAAAAGAGAATAAGGAGATAGAACAACTACATGGAAAGTGGGAACATTGACGTTTAGCCAGCTGGGGAGAAGATGCAGAGCTCAACCATTGTCACACTGAACACAGTGTCACAGGATAACACAAAGAAATCATTCAAGATTTAACATAGTGTGTCCTAATGGCCCGTTGACAGCCTAAATGCAACAATGACAGCATTACACGTACAATGGCCCCGTCATCTTCTTGAATTATGGTATTATGTGAATTGTGTGGCAAAGGTCTATTTTGTATGGATTATTAATATTTCTAGGCTCCTCCCAAACTGAGGAGATAGTTTGGGGGGGGGGGGTGAACACACAATATGAAACAGTGCCATCAGAGCCGTTATGTGGACTTATCCACCATCATTATCCCCACACCCTTCCCACACAAAAGCAATGATATGACACAATGGAGTCCTTGTTCATTTATAGTAACCAAGACTTGCTATAACACAATGTTGCAGCAAGGTTATTTAAACAGTCAGCAGAATGATTAGGTCAGAACACCCTCTAAATGTGCCTAGTGGTTATCCTCAGGCTATTACACAATAGCCCTTAGCCAGCATTTTCCACAGCCAATCACAGATAGCCTTTTTGTGTGCCTTAACCATCCCTTAAACCTTAACCATTTAAAGTCGTCATTAACAAAAAACTATTGCCAGTCTGGGAATTAAACCCACAATATAATTGAAACTTTTGCCGTTACAGATATGCTAGTTAGGCTATAAACAATGATGCCAGTATTGAGTGTTTCCCATACTTAGACCAATGTGTGGCGCAGCGCCACAGAATGAACACGAGCGCCACAAATTTATTCTGCTTTTTATTTTATTTTTTTATTACGCGATTTTGATATACAAATATCGTTCCGTTCATTCATCTCCGCATAGCACTCTTTCTCCCTGTCATTCTCGTTCACACACGCACACAGAGAGAAGCGCGCATACATGCCAATGGTGCGCGGGTTGGATAAACCTGCGTATCACTGATACATGCACACAAACTGACAGCGGATTCGCCCGCTCCTCTCAACGTGCCTGCAAGGGCGACTCCACGTCTTCCCAACACCCCCCCCCCCCCCCCCCCCCCCCCCCCCCCCCACTACACATTGCTACCTGGTCTGTGGGAAGCATGTCAACTCATATAAGCTCATTATTCAATTCTAAGTTAATAATAAAGAAGTGGAGCTAATATTTGCTCATGTACTTTTTCCAGAAGGCAGCCAATAAAATGGCAAACATCTCTGTAAGCTAGCCTGGAGGGGTCAGGAATTCAGACCTTCATTCCATTTGTCTTTCGGTCCAAACACGACAAATCTCTGCCAACTACAATACGTGTCCATTTCGAAGAGGATGTTCAGCTGGCGAAGTCTCAACCTTTAATTTCAAGTTTAAAAATAGAAACACATACGATACAAAAAACTAATAAAACATAAAAAGATAAGCTGTTTAATAGAAATGGATCAGAAAGATGAGACGCCAAGTGTCTAAATATAACGCGTGGCCCAGCCAGTTCTGGATGCGATTTTTTTTTTGTGTTGCATAGGAGTCCGTTTCCACAGTGAAATGTATCTAAACTAAATATAGATCCTCCCTGAGTTGAGGGGATGTTCTGCTCCTTCTCAGACCAACGCAGAGCGAAGCCGCCTCCAGCATTCACAACCCTCCCATTTACACTAACTGAGAGTATTACATTGTTGATAAATGTAGCTCCAATTATTTTAGTTATCTGGACGTTATACAGTTCGGTCTACAATCGCGGTCTTTGTCTAAAATCAACGGTTCTATTTCAAATTGTAAAAACAACTGCCAAATTGACATTACTGCTTCTGAAGTGGTAAGTATCAAGAGTATCAAGAATAATTATGAAATAAAAGTCACAACACACATTTGAGCCCCTCCAAGATAGTAGGCGGGGGGCTTTCTTTTAAGCCAAGAGGTAGTTTAAATATTACACATTGTGACTTTATGATTCATGGGAGTTGTTGATAAGCCTGCTAAAACAGCAATAGCTGGAGTAGATCAGGACAACAGAGTGAAAATTAAAACTCATTTAAAAAAATAGAAAAAACAAATGTCACGCAACAGTAGTTCTGTTAGATAAGTAAAAGGCCTGGTGTTAGGCAGCAAAAAGGACAAAATTAACAATAAGAAATCAAAGAAAATACAGTTTTTCACATTAAGTACAACAAGGATAGATTGCACTTGAGAACACTGATAAAGTTACATTGCAGACGAAAATAGTTTGACGAAAATCCCGGAACCCGTTTAGAACAAGATTCAATATCACGATTCATACTTGTTGCAGTGTAATAACAATGGGATTCATGAAAAGCCCTTTCAACTTTCATGATCCCCTCATACGTGGATCGTTACATACATGCACATCTACATTTCCAGAGTGCAATTTCTTTTTCCCCCCTTTTGTTTCTCTTACTACCACAAATTCCCCTCCTTTATTTAGCAGTCCGTATTCCGTCACACAGTGACAAAAAACAACTCCAGCGTGCGTGTGGGAAAGTTGTGAGTAGAATCACTCTGACAACCGCCAAGCCTGACATCACCAGACAATTATTAGACGTGTAATAACACGTTATCTTTGGATGCAATTGTATTGACCTACAGGCAATCAAAGCAACAAAATGTGTTCCAAATGCATCTTGGTTGATTATGAAACATCAGCGCTCTTGTAGGGCACTCCTCAGTCATCGTATCAAACCCGCCCCATATGAGATAAATGGTTGTGATTGGCCGGACTGGGGCCAGGTTCGCTGGAAATATATCTGAATGGGAGGAGGGCCAGAAGAAAACTTGATCTATCATAAATTGACTGGTTCCCAGGCTAACAAAAAGGGACACAGGAGTGAATAATTACAAAAATATATAATATTTAATATATTGGGGGGGTTGATCATGAAAGCCAGCTCCTTTTTTCAAACCCCATTGAATTCTGGATTTGTCAGATAGATTTGGAAGTATGACATATAACCACAAGCCATTTTTATGTACAAAACAGGGGAATTATCTGGAACCTCAAGCGTTTTAGGAGTAAAACTCCAGCGACAGGGCCAAAAGGGACCTGGCAAGTGTAATTAAACTAGTTAGAAATCTCATGGCCATGGCTCATGGTCCAAACCGGTGGAGATTTCACAGCACAGATCTTGCTCGCTCGATCTCCTGTGGAAAAGAGTAACACTCATCCTAAACTCGTACAGAAGACTGAACATCTGTTTTGGACCGAGTTGCCTGAGTCACGGCGGCCAGGAAACAGAGTTTGGCAGTGTTGGCAATTACTAAATACTGACTAGCAGCTTGAGCCAGGTCCCAGTGTGTAGGGGAATAGTATGTAGCCTAAATATATGCACTTGTTAGTGGTGTGCGTGTGGTCTTCTGTAATCTGGTGATTACAGGAGTCACCTCACCACAGGGCGCACACACACACACACACACACACACACACACACACACACACACACACACACACACACACACACACACACACACACACACACACACACACACACACACACACACACACACACACACACACACACTTTGCCTTGCATAAATGTATTTGAATGTAGTGTAGTGAATAGGGGGGCGCCTTATGGGTTTTTAAGAAAATGCCAACGGCATACCAAGGCACATTGAGATACAGATGGGCCTACTGGTGAAGCCAAAGCTCTGGACAAGCAAGGACAGGTCAGAAATCAGGCTTGGGGCTACAGAAAGCTTCAACGCCAGCCTTAGCATCATTCTATCTTCTGCCTACTCCTCAGGCTGTAATGTCAAAGACCAGATAGACCCCACATTAATTCTGTCTAGGACTCAGTTAGGTGGCTGAGAAACCCTGCAGGAGTGTGGATTGGTAGGTGACCATGCATTTCAGAGAAAGGGATAGAGAGGGCAACGGAGAGAAAGAGATGGAAGAGTGCTGCTTTGCAACACTGATTACAGCATTTCATGGAATTTAATTCTGATTACAAGCATTGTTTATAATGTGACTTAATGGGGGTAGATGATAAAATCAGTGTCGCTTAGTTTTCTCAGGGGGGTCAGGACCCGCCCCCTCCCCTCATTCATCTGTCTGTCATCACACTGATGATTAGCAAGAAAATAACTCAAGCATGAGATGTTATCCAATTGACAACCAATCTGGAAAATGAGGTTTGTCGCAGAGGTGAATCACCGTGAACAATTTGGGCCTTTTCCCTTAAAACACTTCATCATAATCCAACTGTTGCACTTAATTTCATTTTCATTAGGGCAATAATTTTTTCAAGTTAGAGAAATCAATTTCAGAGCACATTGGTGGCGTGGCCCTGGCTGCCTACCTCCAGTCTGAACATATTGTTCCATTTGATTCTAATTTGACACACAAAGCAAGTTTGTAATTCAATGACAGAAAATACAAAAACGATTATTTATTTTCAAAGCCATTATGTGACATTTCAATATGCCACCACCACACTTAAGCAAAGCTCACAAAGATGTTATCATGAAAGGCTATACCGTGCTTACTGTCAAACAGGGCATTTGTCAGCCAAAAACGTAATTACTTCAGGCAACTTGGCGCTCAGAGCCTATGTGTGACAAGATAACTTCTAGTTTACCCTCCACTGATAGGAAATGCATTTCCGTTCAGCCCATAAACATAAACCGAGCGGAGGATCTATTAAATACCTTACACACCATAAGCGATAGCGACTAGAGTGGGGTGAAACCGACGGGTTGTTTACCAGGGGCAATGTTCATCGATGCTGCACATGCACAAACACCTGAATCTCCATCTCCTTGATTGACTGACCATTTAGAAACAGCATGTGTGAATTGTATACAACTTTAGAGTCAAGTTATTGATCATCATTTTTTATACCTATTCTGTTTTATTTTCTGACAGGATAACAGAAAGAATCCTGGCTACATCTAAGTATCTTGCGGATAGCATTATGCTAGGGAATGGAAATGATTGGATCTTTGTGTTGCGTTTATCAACGAAAGTCAAGAATTGTAGACGGTTTAAAAGCAAGGTCAATTTGAGTCATGAAACGTTGTACGGAGGGTGACATTTCTTAGTTTTTGTTTAAATAAATAAGCACAAAATGAATATGAACAAATTACACACACACACACACACACACACACACACACACACACACACACACACACACACACACACACACACACACACACACACACACACACACACACACACACACACACACACACACACTTATCAAGTTAATGGAAAAGCAAAAGAACAGCTTTGGTTGACTGAAGCAAAGCAAACAGTGAAGTAGATAACAGGCAGGTGTTATATGAACAAGACGATTAAAAAATGCACACGCAGACATGTACACACATCGAGGAGGTAGGGATAACTAATATCCTGTGCAAACAGAGACCCACACAGACACCCACACACCCTGGGGTAAATATTCCAGCAATATTTAAGGTCTGTATCCGGAATATATATACTTATATAAACAGCACACCTCTGTTTGTGTGTACTTTATTAATTCTGCACAACAATTTAAACATTGGAGTAAACATACATGGCAAAGTTTGGATTGTGACTAAAATCATTACAAAAGATAGAATAACAATAGCAAAACAATGTGCAAAGCCTTGTTTAAATTGTCAAGTGTATTATAAAGCGTAGGGACGTATAGTCCCTTTTTGAACTTATTCATACATAAAGTACAGTGTGTCCATGTTAGAGTAGGTAGTCGCCTACTTGATTGCTTAACCCAAGAAGCATTTTAAAGACGACTTAGTGAATAGCTGAAAACGTTGGAAAGTCTTCTAGACTAACGATCATAACTATCAAACAATAGTGAAACCCTGTGTAGATGTCACATCCCCGTGACATAAAAATGCATACTTCCTCAATGCCATTGCTGTTGCTTGCAGTGGCTTATGATGACGTGCTCCACAGTCCAAAGCGCCCGGCCCGGTGTGCCAGGCAAGCCGGTTAATAGTCAGTGGTTTGGCCATCTTATCAAGTGTGTTTGGGGAATTCAAAAGCCGTTTGTGTGAAGAGGCACATCATTTGCATCTTAAAAAATGCTAAAATGTTTAAATGCACTTTAATGTCACAGAAAGGCATTCGGAACAGCGGGGGATCGGTAAGTGTAAACTAGCCCAGCACCGCTACTCTACTGCCCTTGCCCACATTAGATTTCGACAAAAAGGAAAATCAATGCTCAGCCACTGATAATAAAAAGGCCCATATGCATGCCTCCAATCTTTATAGGCAAATATAGGTTATAATTCACCATATTTACCAGAGGCAGGAAAACGTCATCAGTGGGATTCTGGCTTACAGGTTGTGATGTTTAATGAATTCAGAAAAAGCAGGCAGGCAAAGGCAATCCTACCTTTCGACTCAACGATGTCCCCGAGTAGAAGTAATAGGCTATTCCCAAAACCCATAGCACTGCAAAACACAACTGTATTCTCGATTTCCTCCTCATCGCGGACTGTTTTTTTTGTCTTGAGTGTCAAGATGTGCGGGTTTCGGGTTTCGCTGTTAGCAACGGTCCGTCCTGGCTGGCTGTTCAGGACGCTTCGCCGTGCGGCTTCGGAAGGCTTCGTCGGTCGGTCAGCACAAGCGAAGAGAGCAGGAAGCAGCCAGCCAACATCACCGGGGTTAGAGGGGAAAGGCTACTCCGCTCTAATCCAATCACGCAGCGGCTTAGGCAGCCACGGAGGAGGGCCAGATCTGGCAGCCGAGTTCAGTGGCTTGCTGTGCCGTGCCGAGCCAGACTACGTGGTGTGGGGGGTTGGGACGACGCTTGCTGAGAGGATAGGGGAACGGTTGTTGAAATATTTCTGAGTGATTCGGCAGTAATGGATCTGGGAAGTTCCACCTATGTGGATGCATTCAGTTATTAATTTAACACTAGAAGTCCAGGTCTAAATTAATTAGGTTTAACATTGCATGCAGACACCAATCAAAAACAATATAATTTTCAAGCCTATTTCATCTAATTTGTTAACTTGTTTTCTTTATTTCTTTCTTTGTGTCAAGACTACTGCTACTGAGTGAGATAACTTACCCTGGCATTGTCAACAAGATAATTCCCACATATTAATAATCAATGTAGGTTAAAAGAAGAAGAAACATATTTGCATTCCTTGCTAACCTTCATCTCTGCCTTAACCCTCTCTGGTTACAGCTTGCACAATTAGCTTCTCTGTCCTGCAGATCATTACAATCTTCTGACCTACAGCCAGAGGCACTTTAGAAGATGATGGAAATTAATTTGTACTTGGAACAGTGTCAATTCTGACACATTAAATTAACATGGCAGCAGACATAGAAATGCACATGTTTCTAATGAATGCAATACAATGTGGACTAAGTGGAGTAGTATATATATATTTTTCCTACCTAAAATAGGCCCACATGTGGAAGTCAACAGGACATAAACATTGCACCTCAGTAGGCAATATCTGTTGTAATGTTAAATCAAAATTAGACTCTATTATTGTATATCCTTGTGTCTTAATATAACATATCATCGCAATTTGTTCAAGACAGTGAATATGTATCGTACTCTCCTGAAGATTATGACTTTGAAACTTGAACAGGAAACCTAAAGCCTCTCTAAGAGCAGGTAGGAGTTCAACTGTAAAAGTTAGTCCATCAATAGTTTTAATTGCAGGTAAAACCTCAAGTAATGGAATTGTCTAACCTCCGCTCCTCCAATAACCTTGTCATTTGCACTACTTCCTCTATGGTTAGCTGGTTGGTTTCCTGAGGTCTCCAGAGATCAGGTGTTATGACTGCCAAACAGTTTGGTGTATTGTGTAGTTTCAGGAACACATGAGGATTCCAGGAACCGCGGACAGGAATGCATCCAACCAGAGGATGTAGGATTGTAGATCGTTTTTGATATATACCAGGTGAACAATTTAATCTGGAAGGAGGGGTGAGCTTTGTAAACCAATCTGGGAACTTCTCCAAGATTGAGTAAACAATTGAAAACACAAAGCAACAGGCAACTGCTGCTTATCAATTTGATTACCTGGTTTCAGTCTCCATGCGGATGTGTCTATTCTTAGCTGACGATTTAATCAGCTGAAATGAAACTATTAAAACCAGTTCGCCGGAGAGGAGCCTATTGGTAAATGCAGAACACCTTACAAAGTGTCATACCGCATATTAGTGTTTGATTTTAGAACAGGAGGCAGGTGAGACTGGTGGTGTTGGAGGTAGAAGCAGGAGATAGTGTGTTTGACAAGGTAATATCAGACTGAAGCATAAACATGCATTTATGACCGGGGGAGGGTCATCGATTGTACTGGGTGGCATGATCCCCACAGTCGGACCTCCTTTGGCAGAGCCACTGCCTAAAAGCAGAGGTATTCGCAGAAATTTGTACGTTGTCTTGTATTTTGCAAGCATTACAACGTATTGGTTGAACTTTTAACATTTGATTGTAGCAAAACGCTTTTTATTTATTAATAATATTAATGGAGGAAGAGAAGTATGTAGATGGACATGCTCCGAGCAAGCTACAAGCCTAGTTGGGGCAGTCCAACGGGTTGAATAGGTGGAGTAGAGCAGACTTGTATTGCAGAGTGTTGCAGAGCTGTGCGTGGTTATGGGAGAATGTCAGTGTGGCTACACAGTGATTTAGATAGACATTTAACCCATCTTCCAACTGACATTAGAAGGGAGGTGGCCGTGCCGTCTCAGCTTCAGCATAATAGTCTGACGTTTCAGAGGCATTTTTTTTTTTCATCTGAAAAAGAAGGTATTTACTTTTCTTACATAGGAAGAAGCCCAGTAGGTCGTTACCAGTTACTTAAGCTAATAAAACAACTTAATCAGCAAAGAGGCAGATGTCAAAGATGCATCTTTCGTCAGGCAATTCCTGGTTATCAATCGAAACTGACAAAATCATTACAAGTACATAAAACAGGCGTTTAATAATACACTCCACATTATATTCATTTTCTTAAATCAGCAATGTAAACAGTTACGAAATGTGACGTTCAAAAACAGCCTTCATTAAATGGTATGTTACACACGTACATTTGGGACAAGAGATCGTTCACACATGAATTACTGGAATGCTAAGTAACCACGATGGGCACGGCTACCTAGGCTGCTGTGTATTTGTCCTCTCCTTGTCTCTGAGCCTTGTGGTAGTGGCTGTAGCTAGCGTAAAGCTCGTTAAAAACTTCCCGGACTCCGGGTTGCAGACCGGCCGTCAGGAACTTGATATCCCTCTCAATGCAGAGGTCCATGATCTGATAAATCCCTTCCGTGACGCGCAACTTGACGTCAGGGCGCAGAGTGACCTGGAGAGAAGAGTGTTGATGTTGAGGGAGGGAAGTACATAGAAAAATATATTTGAAGTCTCCCCTTGAGTTTATTATTGTCAGGCGTAACCGTTTGAAAAAGTTTGGATCCCTAAAAACTAGAGCTGTCAGTTGAACGCGTTATTAACGGCGTTAACGCAAACCAAATTTAACGGCGTTAAATTTTTTATCGCGCGATTAACGTAATTATTTTATAAAAAAAAAAAAAAAAAAACATTTTTTTTTTTTTGGGCTCAAAACAAAGAAGCGGTAGCCTGACTGCTATGTTCAAATGACATTTGTTCAAAGCAGTCGTTTAATTGCACTATAGGCTCTTTTTTTGTATCGTCCTGTTTTGATCAGTGTATATGCCAATGTTGTTATCAATAAAAAATAATTTGCACAAGGCAAGCCGATGCACTTCACCATGTTGATAAGAGAATTAAAATGAGAAGAATTATGGGACAAAAAAATCAAGGGATATTTAGCATAGAAAAATAATTTGCGATTAATCGCGATTAATTAGAGTTAACTATGACATTAATGCGATTAATCACGATTAAATATTTTAATCGCTTGACAGCTCTACTAAAAACAGATCATAAATCTTTAACTTGTCGGAGCCCAGATAATTTTTTTTATGAACACGCATTTCCTTTTGTGTCTACATCCTTCTATTGACAAAATAACAAAAACAAGGAATTATAAAATCAGGAGGATTGGAGCATAGCTGACCATGCTTTCTGAAACCCGACTAGGAATACACTGACTGATCAAAACAAGGAAGAGCGCTGCAAGTCCACTCACAAATTGAGTGTAAATGGAGCACACTAGTTTGGAGGTCTTTCAGAGTGTCGAAGGTCTTTGAATGTCAATGTGATTCTTAGTGTTCTTGTCTGGTTCAGAAGGGATTGAGCTGTTGACATATTTTCCTCTGACTCTCTAGTGCACAACAGAGCTCTCTGCATCCGCATTATATAAGGTCGCTATAGAGATCAATTAACGTCTACAACATTACAACAATATTTATAGCGTTCCATTTACAGAGAAAGCAGACTTTAGATCAGCAAAGCTAACCCAATAACTATATCAAAAAGAAAGCAACTGGCAGCGATTCCATTTTACACTGCTGCATTAAGCGGTATCGTAATCCAACACTACTTAACTATATTATTACATACAATTAAATATCTATTAATGCAGTGGGTGTAGGACATGGAGTTAGCTGGGGCAAACAAAAGCTAGGATAGGATAAATGCCCCCTACATAATTCAATAAATCGGAGCATAATACAACACAGAAACTACTGGAGTGCTAATTATCCTCTGGTGCTTGGAACCTGTGGCCTCTGCCAGCCATATCCTTTTCTCCTGCATTTCTAATTTCTGCATTTCAGTTTATATACTACTCCGCCAGCAGCGGAGTGGAAAGTTTAATTAGGGCCAGAGACAGCTCTGAAGGAGAAATGGGATCATAAATAGCATCCATTCTTCAATGATTTAAAACGAAATATATATATATTTTTTAATGCCTTAACAAGAAAATCGAAAAAGGCGTAGGAAGAGGAATGGAGGGAACGAAGCCCTACTTGAGAGCAATACATGAAGAAAACCATCCACGAGCCCTTTAGTTTAGAGTTACGTTAGGATTTGAGTCCATTTGAAAAAAGACACTTTAGCCCGATTATTATTCAACACCTTTGCGTAATGGACCAAACCCTTCATTTCTCAGAGGCTTTCATGTACGGTTTTGTCACATCATTATTTTTCTATCAATCCATGTTTAAAGAAAAGTTCAAAAAGGAGCATTTTATTCAAACACCCCACATGACTTGACACACCACTGATCTCACACAGAATGCTTAGGTTAGTCTCCGCCTGTTTGCTGCGCCCTGTTTGCTTTTCAATCCCCTGATCCTCTTCTGCTGCACTACTGGCCTGCCCCCTGAGGCCACTTGGATCTCTGTGGCCGGTTTCAGCCGGCCAGAGGCGGGCGAACGCTGACGCTACACCTCGCTGCGCGGGTGGAAAGCGCAGAGTCAGGCTGGCGTCATTTAACATCCAGACTGGTGGTGGCAGAGCCGAGTCCATAAACCACACATGGCTCTCCGTTAGTAAACGGAATTAGAAAGTACACTATAAATATATGATGTGCAAACATGGGGGCCAGGAGAGGAAGCGTTTGTTTGGTTGTTTGTCTGTCCCTCTCTTCAACAACTGTACTGAACTGCCAGTTGGTGTGTGCTCCACGTTCGACCACAGACAAAGTAGACAGGAAGAGCAGAGTCACTGGGTTTCGGCTACATTATTCGGTTTTTCCGTGAAACTGTGCATGAGTGTGGATGACTGTGGAAATGTGTGTTAGAGTCAGAGCAGTACGAGCGAGTGAGTGAGTGAGTGAGTGAGTGAGTGAGTGAGTGAGTGTACCTTCTGCAGCTCGGTGACATACTGAGACACTATGAAGGGAGCGAAGTTGGTGAAGACCTCCGCAGCCGCGGCGATGTGAGTGTACATCCTCTCCAGCAGCATGGAGCACTGGAGGTACACGTCCCCGTCAGGACCTGCACGGCGACAAGAAGCGTGGAGGTGCACTTTTTAAACACGGTGACTACACATGCGTCGGACGCAGGAGAAAACACACATCACGTTCGGAAGTGAAATGAGGAAGTTGGTTCGCAGTCAAGTTCGAGAAATCCACGCTGCTTAACCATTTCCCGCCATAAAAAGAAGCTCTGGTTGGATTGTCCATGTCTGAATTGATATCTCACCTGTGTCGCTGTCTCCTTTCTGCCGTCCTTCGTACATGATGGACGCCACTAGCCGGTAGAACACCGTCAGAAAGGTTGGAGCCGTGCTCACCAGCACCTGAACACGGACAGACGGGAGGTCAGACCGGGCTCTGTAGGACCTTTACAGCACAATGCATCATGGGATTTCTTTTTTTAACGGCGATACCAAGGTCATATCCAGAGAGTTGAATTACCGTCAAATCCTAAGTCAACGTAAATATACCGTAATTTAGGCCACCAAACAGTTTGTTGCGCACTGTCTCGCATGAGGACCGATGTGGCAGCTTCGAACAAAACAATGTCCGACAATAACGACAAATCATTTCATCACAATACAATGGGCTTAAAGAAGCATTATGACCAGTACCAACATAATAACTCAATTCAGTCATACAAATGAGGAGTGGAGCAAACGTATGTTTCAAATTCAATATATTACTTTTTGGAGTAAGAAGAACTTTATGAATTAAAAAAAGTAGTTTATGAATTACATTGCTAGCCGTAGCACAAGCTCCCCTTCGCCTTCTGCCAACGGAGGCCTTGTGGTGGGCCAGAGTGTTATAGGAGACAGACGCAGGGAGGGAGTGATGTAAGCCACTAGCTGGATCTAGGTAACGCTTTCCATCTACCCCGGCCATGCCAGGCCTCCGTGGCACGCCAGCTTCCTGCCACGCTACACAGCTTCATCTCCCCAACACCCCTCCCCTTCATTCATTATTACTTATTCTCCACACACACACACACACACACACACACACACACACACACACACACACACACACACACACACACACACACACACACACACACACACACACACACACACACACACACACACACACACACACACAGTAACCTGGAGTGGGCCTGAATGCTGGTGGGCAAGTCTTTTACAGCCTAAACAAAAGAAGGAGTGTGTAAACAGAGCTTTGCGTGTTCCAACATAACTATTCATATTATGTTTTTGTACTTACTTTTTACTTTTGGTCATTGCTTTATTCTTGATTGTGAAATAATAATTATTATGGGCAGACAATGAAACTACCACAGCGTTTCTCATGCGAGACAGGGGAAATTTGATGATATTTGAAAGTTGGCATTGGTCACGGTATATTAACGTCGGTTAAGGATTTGACATTACTACAACTCTCTTGAGTCCTCTCAAAATGGCATCGCCAACAAAACGTCCCATGAGTAACAAGCCCTGTTGTACAGATGTATTGCCAACAGCTACCTCACTACCTAAGAGGCAGTGTGTTTGAACCTGTAAGCGTGACTAGACCCACCGAACTCTGAACAAGATATATGTGCTACATGTTCCAGGTCGAAACAACATAGCGGAGGTTGACGATCCATGTAAAGAGTGTTCAAAGTTTAAACTGCGTCCTCTAAACCAGGATGTTCACAGGGCTGTCTGTTTGAAGGGCTGCAGGTTGTATAAGCTATAAGTTCAAAGAATGTCCCGAGTGTGCTGCCTGCCTCCAGCTTTCAATCCGTTTTACATTTGTCGTTCTTCCAAGAAGCTGGAGTCGCTTTGCTTGTTTAGGAGGGAAACCTAAACCAATATTTGGCTGTGCCTTTCCAAACGCCACGCCCATCCCGGGTCACGGGGCGTACCTGAGGATGGCAGCTGACGACGGCGAACAGAGTCTCGTGCACGGCGTGGAAGGTGGACCGGTAGGCGGGCGAGGGCAGCCGGTCCAGGGGGACCAGCTGCAGCGCGGACAGCACCAGGGTCACGTGGTGCGGGCTGGAGATCAGCCCCTCGCCCTGGTTCAGCAGCGACGCCATGGAGGTCAGCGTGGGCACGGTGAGGGCCTGGGACAGGGTCGGGTCCCGGCTGGATGACCTCACGACGAACTAGTGCACGGGGGGAGTCGGGCAAAGTTAGGTGGAGTTTTAAGCATACGCACGGAATGCGTGCGTGCGTGTGCGTGCGTGTGCACGCGCGTCTGCGTGCTTGTGTGTGTGGGAACACCTGAATGACGTGGGAGGGCGTGTGTGTGTTCTTCTCACCACCATTGAGGAGATGATCTGAGGAGCGATGAGCCACAGCGCTCTGGAGCAGGCCTCAGGCATACCGCAGCGTGACAGGAGCTTTGTGGTCGTGACGGCAGACAGAACCTCCTAGCAGAAAACCGATGACCACCCAATCAGAATGTGACGCAACTCACACAGAGCCTGCACATGGTTCCCATCAGAGTCACACCAAGCCCGAAATATATCCCTACATATAGAGTAAACGGATCATCGAGTGATTTCAGGGTATCTTGAAAAATCGAAGACCACCTTCTTTAGTTTAATCACATATTCAGTACTTTGTGAAATTAATTGTGAAATATTTCGAAAGACATTAACTGTGGCCTCGGATTGCTATTGATTTTCTGTTGACTTCTTCAAAATGAGCTGCACATATATTTATGAAATGTTAGGCTTCAATGCAGATGCAAGGCTTCACATCACTTCAATTCCCTAATGCAACTTTATGTACGTTATTTAAAATATATTTCCATCCGAAGCGATATCAAGACACTTACACCATAAAGAAAAATGAGGATGTTGTGATAGGAACCCATTGTGTCTGTATTTAGCATGTAATTACACACGCTGTCTCAGTCATTACATGATGCTGAAGAATGCTTTGTTCACTGAGGGAGGGAGGGAGGGAGGGAGGGAGGGAGGGAGGGAGGGAGGGAGGGAGGCGTCGGGGGAGGCGTAAGTAGAGAGTGACATGATGGCTGGATACAGACAAACCAGTTTGAACCAGGACTGAGTCATAGTAGTGTGGTGTTGCCCACCAAGAGCTTCCAGATGTTTATGTTCATAAATGACATTGTAATTATTTCAACACCACTGTCCTTGTTAACAAGCAATTACACAGGTTGATTCGAAGCATGCCTCGGTAAATAATCAAGATAAGCCCTTCTATTATTGTCCCCATGTCTTAAGCAGCCATGTGCCAACTTGGCTTTCCAATAGATCAATCGTTTCACGTACAATGGCCACCAGAAGAAACACCTCCGCATTTTGAAAGCTGATCGGTTATTCTGTAATACGTTTACTTGGGACTAGTGTTTGGGCCCATCGAAAGAAATAATAAGGAAAGATTGTGAATTGGCTTATGGATTCTTGAGTTTTCTCTTAACCGTCCAACTGTCAAGCTCATTGTCTTCTTTATTATGAGTACATTGGACACCACAAAGCCCCATTGTAATTGCAAGTCAATACAATGCCACTGAATTACTCCCAAGCCCTCGTTTCGAGCTGGTTCTTACCCTGTAGCTCCCAGCCTCCAGCTTGCTACTGTCTAGTCCCTCTCTGATCAGCAGTAGCAGAAGGTTGAACTGTCCTGTGGTACTCCCATCCAGCAGGTGGCCTAAGAGGTCTTCCACCGCCGGCTCCAACCCACACAGATCACTCAGTGACAGCCAATCAGCTGCATTCCACAGGAGAGAAAACGACAACAAAGAAATACTGAAAAGCCGCATACAAACCGGGGCTGTTCAGAGGCCGCAGACGTCAGGTAAAACAGTTACAGTATCATTACAGCAACATAATGGCTATGAAAGGCTCCATACCTGCCAGCAGGGTGAACACAGTCTGCAGCATCCGCGTGAACAGCTCGTCCACCTCGTTTCCTCCGCTCTTCTCACCCGCGTTCCTCTTGACCATGCAGTAGAAGGCAGACAGAAAGCGCAGCGAGGAGAGCAGGAAGTCTTTGGGCCGCGGCGCCGAGTGGATCTCCTTGAGGATCTGCTGGCAGAAGCTGTGGTACAGAGCAGTGTGCGCGCTGCTCGGTTTCGCCCCCGGGTCCGCAGGTACGGCGGACAGCTCACACTGGAGCATGACGGTGACGACCTCGACCAGAAACGCCTGGCCGAGCACGCTGGCCGGCCGGCTCACCGCCTGGGACTTGAGGACGGTCTCGATGATCGGCCCCAGGGCCGCCGTGGATTTCCGTATCGTTTCGGACAACGTTTGGTCCATGGGTTTGCTTCTGCCGAGGCAACGCGCCATCGTCTTGGAGAAGGAAGTCAGCGACGCCAGCAGCAGTTGAAGAGAGGGAATGTCTGGGGCCTCTGGAGCTTCAGACACGGTTACTGTGGGTGTACTTGGTTCGGTCTGAGGCAAAATGGTTTCCATACCTGCAATCCTTTGGCTGGCGAGGTAGGATGTAAACTGGTCAAGGTTCAGGCGGACGCTGCTGTTTCTGATGATGATGCAGTGGACTAAGGACTTGATGAAGCCCTGGACAGCTTTGACCAGATCCATCCAGCCACTGTCGCCTGTGGAGGAACGTCCTGCCTTGCCGCTTCTCGCGAGGATGGACGACACAACCGCCTGCAGAACGCTACTGCCATGGATCTGCTTCAGCACGCTTTGAAAATGGCTACCCTCCATCAGACCGGTCAGAAGACCGAGCAGCTTCCCCAGGAAAAGCGTGTCGTTCCCCGGGTTATCGGTTTCCCCCGCCGGCCCCTCTGGCGGGCTGGTGGTAGACGTGAGAACGAAGAGAAGTAGGAGAAAGAGGTGGGTGAGGTCCTCGGCGTTGATCCCGTCTGGGTTGAGGTTTGCCGCAAGGTCCATGAGGCTGAGGAGCTCCTGTGTCTGTGCGTGGGACACCACGATGGAAGCTTCTCTGGTCTGAGAGGATCCCAGTATCACCTTGACTAAAGCCTCCACGTCGGCCAGGGCTTGGATCGCTTTGTCCGATGGGCTCGGCGGACTTCCTTTCGTCGGGAGACCAGTTTCGGGGGACATCTGAAGGACCGTGATGATTCGCTGAGTGAGAGACTTCACTGTGGAAGAGTACAGGGAAGGCAGCTCAACGTAGAAGTGGCTTTGGAGGAGCTGGGAGGATATGGCTGAGATGGACTGGCTGCCACACAACACCGGCAGCCAGTCCGTGTTTTCCTTGGTCCGTCTGCTCAGCATTGAGCGGAGAACCACGTCTGCCACACAGCCTTCATCTCCCACCGATAGATAGGAAGCAATTAAGGGTAAACTTGATGTGACCAGATACCAGTGCGCCACAGGGTAGGAGTTTGGGCCTTTGTTCGTCTCCCTGTCTGCGTCTTGCTCCTTCTCCAAGCTTGCCAAGAGCTCTTCTTTCGCCAAAATAAACTGCGCTGCACTGCTCAGTATTGCTGCGGTTTCAGCTTTGGCCAGTAGATGGGAGTCTAACAGCACTTTCTTAAATTGTTGCAAGGCGAGGAGTTTGAGCAGCCACCCGCTGGTCGTGCTATCAGAGGACTTTGAGGGGAAAGGCAGGAACATACCCGGCAAAACCTCACCAGAGAGAAACTCTTTCAAGCGGCTTAGCACTAAAGTACTGGGTAGCTCTTGGTCATCGGCCTTGCTTAGAGCTGGGCATTGGGGCGACTCGAGAGACGTGTATTTGCTGCAATGTATATGGAAGAGAGCGTCCACCTCCACCCAGGTGTAGCGCAGTAGCAGCGCCGCCTCTGTGGTTTTCTGCTTCCACTGGGTACAAGGCTCCGTGTCTTGGCCTGGTTCGCCTTCCTTAGTCTTGGAAGTACTTGGGTCGTCGTCGGTGTCCATCCGAGTACTCTCCGACGTGACCAGCTTCAGCAGAGTGTCCACAAGGTGTCCCATGACCCCCATCAGTTTGGTGGTCTGCCTCACCAGCGGGACGGGGGAGGCGTTGTCCAGCGTCTTCAGGCTGAACAAGACGGCGTGGAGGAGCTGGCTGTGGGAGAGCAGCTTCAGGGACGCGTCGCCTCGCTCCCCTTCCTCCACGCCGACGCCCTGGTCCATCTTCACGTCTCCGGCCTCCGCGCCTGCCTCCTCTCCACTCATCTCAGACTCCTTGTCCTCCCCCTGGTTGTCCAGCAGGTCAGGTAGAATGTACCTGTTGATGCTCTCCAGCGTCAGAGCGCAGATCTCCGTCGCCTGGGAGGCGGACGTGTCGAGCAGGCAGGTCTTGATGGAGGTGCAGATCTCGTCGGTCAACAGGGTCGGGCGGAGTTGATCCGACGCCGGCCAAGAGACGACGGACAGAAGCTCTGTGAAGAGACGGGGAAGCTGGTGGAGTTTGGTGTACGTCTGAAGCAGGTTACACACCAGCAGCTGTTGAGGGAAAATATATATTTTAGTTGAAGATAATTAAATATGTATCCAGTCCACAGATGGAAAGAAATCCCAATTATAACTTGAGCACAAATTAATCTTATTGTTGAACAAAACCAGAAGTTGAAATTATTAATTATTACTACATTTTATTGTTATAAAAAAAAAATATATATTTTCAATGTCCTTTCCCCCAAAGGAAATCATGTGAACTGTGTGCTCTATTTCTACCTGTCTGGCCCGTTGGACCCTGGAATCCATGCAATCCGAATCCACCCATGCCAACGACAAGAGCTGGTCCAGTTCCGGTTCTACAATCAGATGGTTGAGTCCCAACAGCACCTTCAGACAGCGGTACCAGGCCGGGATGCTGCAACACAGGAAACAAACTTTGAGTATGGATCCACAGGGTGGCATCACGCAAACTTCATGCCGCCTTAAAGAAATGACATATTAAATAGTATTGTCGTGCATGAATTACCTCTGCTGGGCATGGCTGATGAGTATTTGGACCAGCCCTCTGTAAAACAGAAGTTGAACCTCCCCGTGTCGGATCCGGTCTGCCGCTACATTATAGATGTCTGAAGACAGTGCTTGATTGAGCAGGTTCTCCAGAGTCAGAAGGGCCTGGCTCCAGCTCTCTGGTTGGGTGGTTTGGTCAGAGACACCGGGCACCGCTGAGGAGCCCAGGCCTAAGTCTAAGGCAGGAAGGAGGTGGGTGAGAAAACGGAAACAGAGCATCCTCGGCTCCTCATTGACACCGGTACCGCCCTTCCCATAGCTGTCCAAGCACAGCTTGAACAGCAGAGACAAGGCGTTCGTCCTCACGGCATAATGCAGGGAGGCATCGCAGTAGCCCTGGGCCCCTAGCTTGGTCAGTATGGTTTTCAGGGGCTTCGGTTGGCCCTTGGCCCCGCCGGGACCGACCTTCCCGGTCTCCGCCTTCACCGGGACGAGCTCTTCCTTGTAGGAGCCCAGCTGCTCCGTAGGGAAGAGTGCCAGCTGGAGAATGGAGTCCATTTTACCGCGGATGTCTCTGCTCAGCTGGGGGCGAAGGCGCTGAGAGGGCAGCGACGGCGTGGGCTCGGCAGAGGTCAGCAGGTGCCTCAGGAGGACCACGGGCTGTAGGAGCTGGTTGGTGACGACGGTAAACACGCGATGTGCGTTCACCTGTTGCCGTTGAATTGACAGATAACACGACAGCACCTGCAGCAGAACCTCAAACATGAGCGTGGGTTCATCTTGAGACGGGGCAGGTTCTGAGCCCGGTTTGGACGCCAGAGCGGGAGGCGCAGAGTCCCGGTGTTGTAGTTTGTGACAGGCCAAACAGCAAAGTTTAGCCATGAGCTCTGCCAAGAGTTCATATTTGGTGGTGAGGATGGATGAGAGGGTTGGGGAGGAGAGGATGCCTTTACACACGCTCAGCAGTGTCGATAGAGACACCGAGGGTTCAGGCCCGTCACACAAACACTCCTGTAGACGATCAAGCAGTGCCTGGGGAAAAACATAGAAAGAAAGGGTGTAGGTGAAGCACAAGAACAAGCCTAGTATCTAGTCTAGATAGATATAAATTGAATTCATTCTTGGAGTGGAAATCCACAATAGTTCAGAAATTTGTAACAAAAATGTAGTTGAAATGGCAATAGCATTAACATTATAAATCACATTTTCCACAATCATTTCACAATTTGTGTACATTCCGTGCATGCATGTGGTGTACGCATGGATCAATGGTACCTGTTTCACATTAAGCTTGAGGGTGATGTTTTTACCCTGGCTCAACAGGGAGTGAAGCTTCTTGCTGTGCAGCAAATCGTCAAGGTAACACCACAGTCCCTTTAGAACACTCTCAGAGAACTCCACCTTCTTATTGTAGAATCCTGTCAAAGCATGTGTGGTCCAATCCAGTAACACCTATGGTGGGTGACAATGATGTACATTGTAAAATATGTGTAGCTATAACTGTTATTATATACGGTAATAACAGTTATAATAATAATAATAATAATAATACTGTAATAACATCGGAAACTGTATCAATGGATGAATTCACATGGCAACGCATTGAGTATAAAGAACTGACAGGAATAACACATACATGCAAACAAAAAGGTACCATATTCCAAGATGCAACATATATGATTTGAATACACGAACATTGCAAAATAACGTGACAAATCAATGACATGGTTGTTGTTACCTGTTCCTTGTTCGGCAACAGGCACTGGGGGGAGATGAAGGCAAACCGAGCCAGCTTCAGCTTGTTCTCCCATGGAGTCCCAGGACTCTTCAACTTCAAGTGGATCCCAGAATAAATGGCAGCCATCTCTGCTGCTAATTTGAGTGGTAAAAGAAAAAGCGGGATACATTTCAATTTAAACTTTTGACAGGGAAATCTAATAGCTTTTGACGGATCTCCGAAATTATACTCGTAACGCGAGTAAATTCCCACCCAATTAATTACAGACATTACCCAACGACGTTTCAACCTTTCTGTGGAATTGAGACTAGATACATAATCAGATCATTGGCTGCAGCACATTGCTGCATCTCCTGCAACTTTAGAACTATGATGCTAACAAATACCAAGCTATCCCGGCATGTGAAAACAGAACAAACACACTGTTAGAGGAACCCCTGTACAATGGGCTGCCAAACCTAAAGCTAGAATATCAACATGTTAACCTTCGACTATATAACACGAATATTATGGCATTCCATACAATGATAATAACATGTAATAGAACCTGCACGTGTGCCTGTGGGTGCGCTACATGTCCGTTACCTTTCAACTTTCACCTCTTCACTTTAAGGCCAGGGGAAAGCAATCGAGCATTGTTATTTCGAAGTACTGGAATTTTCAGGAAATGTACAAAAATAATAATTTCTGTGATTTATTGGTTATGGATAGACACATATTTCAAATTTAAAAAACATAAAAGCTACGTAAATGCTACTTGATCTAACTTAATTCTATTTTGTATACAACATGTGTTTAGATGTTATTATTAAAGAGACGACTTCTAGGTAGGGTATTAAAAAATAAAAGGTTTCTAGGAAATTATTTGTTGTACTTTGCGTGCTTTTAATTTAGACCTATTTCTGAATGAATGAAAAAATCGTTAAACGCAATATCCCTGGTTTACCCCGTTATCTGTATTCAACTCTTTATGTCTGAAGAAGTTGTCGTCTACGTCACTGCCATTGATTTGATTGCATCCGCGGAGTCGCTCTTTCTCAGGTCACCTTTCTGTTTCATTATGACATCGGTTTCGCCTACATACAAGTAGTGGTATGTATGTGCACATGATTTGAGTTTGAATGGATTGAATCCGTTTTATAAGATGATGATATCACTTGAGTGTGTCTCCATGCCTGCCGACCACCTACCGATTCGGCGACAGATGACTCTGACAGGCAGGGTGTTGTAGCTAACTTGCCACTGCTGATCGGAGATAACTCAGTTGATATGGCAGTGTGCTGTGAAACATAGATAAAATGGACATAACCGTCAAAACTCAATAATACCACCGGAACCGCCTAATTTTGAGGACACTTCAAGTTTTGTTCAAGGACAGTGTGAATAATGCTGCTTACCAAAGAAAATCTTCAAGTGGACATCAACAAATTGCCTTTTAAAGGAACGCATCTTTCCATTACATGATCAGTTAACCTTATTCACATCTGCATTATACGTTGATTTTTCTTTCTTTACTGGATTGCTTGCCAGCAACAGACGATGCGACTTTTATTTGATATATCGAGATGCACCAGTGGGGTGCATTTACTGAAACGCACAATCAACCACTCCAGTGTACATAGATGTTTATTGTTAGACCACAGGAAGAGTCATGCTGCTGGACTACATGTTTGGAGCAATGGGACTGGAAAACCATCACCAGAGAATGTGACTCATCGGGGTCACCGCCGTAGCACTGTATCAGTACTGCCATATAGCGCACTTGGGGTTCTCTTTCGAGATTGCATGCGATCGCAACTGTTGCTTGAAAAGCCATGGACGGCAGGGCACACATCAGTGGTGTTCAAGAGCTCTTCGGCTGCCTCCTCAAAAGAAACCACAATAAAAACACCAGTGGAGAGTGGCAGTGGCCAACCTCCGACAACCCTTCCCTTGGATGACGTGAAAAGGATTCTGAAACTCGCTTATCCTGAGAGACTGAGATTGTCGGGTATGTGTTGTTTGTATGCCAACGTTATGCCTCTAATCGCTTACTAGAACTGTCTGATGGTCTTTACAATTTCCTGGACTGACCATCAAACTATGTTGAGCTATGTCGTGATGAGCTATTCGGATGGCTATGGGAGTGCTGACATATATGTTAAGCAGGAAGTTAACGCAACATACTTTAACACAATAGTATTGGGACCAACCTTCTTTTTAACCTTTTATTGTTCTTAGACAGTAGGAGCTTTTGTCCTCAAATTGTTCCCATTGTTAAGCTTTTTGAATGTCTTCACCCTGACTTTCCTCCAGCCGCAATAGGCTTCCTGACCGTATCCAGTGCAGTGACGATGTCCGCCCCGTTCTTCTTGGGCCGGGTCATCGACACCATTTACACCACTGGCTCCGACACGGAGACCATGGCAGTGTCCCTGACCTCGCTATGCGCGGTGCTGACTGGAGTGTTCCTCTGCGGCGGAGCAGCCAACGCTGCCAGAGTTTACCTCATGCAGATCTCAGGTGAGGGGAGACGATGGAGAGATGGTCTTGAAGTACGCACTCTGATGATGATGATGATGATGTGTAGTAGGAGCAATGAAGAAACACGCAGACAGGTGGTAGAAACAGGAAGTAATAGCAGAAGTGGATTCAAATTCGACATGTGTGTTTGGTGGTTTGTGGTTAGGGTGTTCAACTCAAAGTTTGAATCCCCAGTGTCGACCTCACTCCTCCTAAATGACATGTTTGAATCCAGCTTAAGGATGCTTGCTTTGGATTAAAGCGTCTGCCTAGGGAAATAGAAATGACTTGTTTGTTGTGGAAAAAACAAAGAGTTGTTACCTTTCATCAGACATCAAAACGATCAAACTAAATCACCCAAACAGATGGTCAAACCCCCAATGCTTGCAACAGTTTTCTTTCCTCAAAACGTATCTATGTGTCCTTCCTTTCATGGCTCTTTCCCCGCCCAGGACAACAGATCGTCCGGAACCTCCGCACTGCTCTGTTCTCCTCCATCCTCAGGCAGGAAGTGGCGTTCTTTGACCGCTCCCGCACCGGCGAGCTTATCAACCGCCTGTCGTCCGACACTACGATGGTCGGCCACTCCATCACCGACAACCTATCGGATGGACTGAGGGCTGTTGCCCAGGCAGCGGCTGGGGTCAGCATGATGGTAAGAACCTGGTGGTCAAAGGTCCACTCTGATAGGTCAGGACAGATAAGCTCCTCCTGTTCTCTGAAAAGTCTGTGTATAGAAATATTTTAAACAAACTCTCCCTTTTTAATAGGAATAATAAACTCCATTTGATTCAGCTGTGATGATCAAGATGTGTTTTTATGAGTAAAAACCTTTTCTTCCAGTGAAAGAATAGAAAATAAGCAGAATGCGCTGTTGTATTGTCTTTTTGCAAGAATTAGGTTTATATTACCCATTCTTTAGTGAAAAAAATAACTAGGCCTTATCCTAAAGGGATGAGGAATGCTAAATAATAAGTGAATTGAGTTGCTTTGATTTCCTAAATCATTCTGATAGCTCATCTTAATTAATAACTCTATTAATCATTCATTCTTAGCTTAGCGCTTCATTGGTCAACGGTTTCCATTCAGAAAAATCCCGTCCTTTCTCTAGTCGTTCTCTTTTGTGCATTAATGTTACTAGGCTGCAGAAGTGTTCGCTGAGTTTTCTTGAAGGAGTTAACGAGGGAAGGAGCTCAGGATTTCAAGTAATTATACTGTAGCAGAGAGCAGGAAGTAAGGTTATTCCACTGCAACAGGAAGCAGAACATCTAATGAATTATCTCTAATAGGAATCAAGGAAAATAATCATTCACCTGAACCAGGAAATGAACATTTTTAATTGCATAACAAAGTATGCAATAAATGAATGAATGTTATTCCACTGTATTCATGTGGTTCTCCCTTCCCCCTCCCTTCACCCCCTTCTTGTAGTTCTACATCTCCCCCAGTCTAGCGGGCTTTGTTCTGATGGTGGTTCCTCCCATGGTTCTGCTGGCTTTGGTCTATGGCCGATACCTACGTGCCATCTCCAAGCGCACCCAGGATGCTCTGGCAGAGGCCACACAGGTATGTGAACCAGTCAGAAAGAATAACTAACTTGTCCACAGGAAAACCAGTTCCATCTCACACTAGGGCTGTGCAAGTAATCACGATCTCCAAACTGATACAATCGTGTCATTTTATTGAAGTATATTTATTTCATCCATTACATTTTTTTATAGAAATTGATCCAGAACATATTTCTACATTATTTTTGATTTGAACATTTTCTATTTAAACTTTTTAAATATTTTTTTAAGGGGATATTTCAAAGCTTTGGGAGATAAATGCTGAATAAATGCATCATGTATTCAAACTCAAAAACATTCTTTTGAATATTCATGATTTCAATATTTACCAAAATAATCGTGATTAGGATTTTATCCATAATCGAGCAGCCCTATCCCACACTAGCGTGTACAGAGTCTAGAGTTTCTTGACCCTTTCCTTTCGGTTCCTGTCTTTTGTGAATCACATGCCCAGACCAATTTAGCTGGCCGCCGAAGTCTGGATCACATCACAAGATGTGTGAGGCCAGTGTTAGAGATTAGGAGACAGCTTTCAAAGTCATTTCAATTGTGGACGGAGGTTACAAAACACAGAAAGAAAGAAAGAAGAAGAGAGTGAGTCTGTTAACTAAGCAGCAGATGTTCCAAGAATCTATTATTTCATTTGTATGCATATAATAAACATTAAAATATTTGTGTGTTTGTTGTCTTGTGGTTCCAGTTGGCAGAGGAGCGTATCAGCAACGTGCGCACGGTCCGGGCGTTTGGTAAAGAGCTCTCTGAAGTCAGGAGCTACACCGAGAAGACTGACTTCGTTCTCAGCCTGGCCAAGAAGGAGGCTGTACTGAGAGCTGGCTTCTTTGGAATAGTAAGTGTGTGTGTGTGTGTGTGTGTGTGTGTGCGTGCGTGTGCGTGTGTTTTATTGTCAGTTTATTACCTAATTGTGTCCAAACATCGGGGTAGAAACCAGACTCTGTGGCCCACTGATGACGCAATCCCTCAGAGTTGGCTCATGAACTCGCTGGCTTCTGCTTTTTTTCTGCATAAAAACATTTCTAGAAACCAGTTGGGTTTGAACCAAACTGTCACTTTGAAGCCCAATATCTCTGGGTTCCGTGTGTCCACATGATTACCTATTGGCTGTTTGTTTGCAGACAGGTCTGAGTGGCAATCTGATGATCCTCGCCGTGCTCTACAAAGGAGGCCTGCTTATGGCCAATCAGCACATGACCATGGGGGAGCTTTCCTCCTTCCTGATGTACGCCTTCTGGGTCGGCATCAGCATCGCAGGTACTATACACCGTATTCAATAGACAGTAGACAGTTTGAATAGGCAGCCCTTATCTGATCTAGCACTCTGTGTTGTTTCACCTGATGATGTGGTTCCTGTGTTTGTTTCCCGGTGTGATGCCAGGTATGAGTTCCTTCTACTCTGAGCTGATGAAGGGCCTGGGAGCTGGCACAAGGCTCTGGGAGCTTCTGGACAGGAAGCCAGAGTTCTCAATAGATGGTCAGTTCGAACGCATGTAGACTCACACACACACACGCACGCACGCACACACACGTGCAGAAGACTGACACTATTTATGTTGCTGTGCATCCCCTCCAGGCCTGTCTGATTGGCTTCACGTGGGAATGTTAACATTGGTCGGATGTACATAGAGAAATCCCAAAGGTGTAAGTGTATAGACACTTGAACTCCCTCTCTCTCTATCCTCCTGCCTCTCATTGGCCACAGAGGGCTCGGTGATCCCAGCAGACCAGCTCAAGGGCCGGCTGGAGTTCAGTGATGTCACCTTCTCCTACCCCACCCGCAAGGAGGCCCCTATCTTCAGTGACCTCAGCCTGCTGGTACCGGCCGGGTCCGTCATGGCAGTGGTGGGATCCAGCGGCTCCGGGAAGTCCACCCTGGTGTCTCTGTTGCTCCGTCTCTACGACCCAGACGCAGGTGAGCGGGGAAGCCCAGTGGTGTTCTGGTCGTTCTAGCTACATTCAAGAACTGTTTGTGTTTTTATTTGCAGCAGCATGGTCTAGCAGTGGGTGTTTGATTCCCCGGGGGAAAGGTTCTGAGTTTGGATCCCAATGTCCCCTGTCGGCCTGTTATGCATCCTTGAGCGAAATCCCTTATGCCTACCTGCTAATTAATGTATCAAACATGATATATCGTCAAAAAAGTAGGATATGTATCAAAAATATTTATTGAATTAAATTGGGAGGAAAGCGTTGGAAAGGTGTTTCCTTCCCCTGATCACATTAGTCAAATAGATTATCACAGAGGTGGTTTGGCTCTGAGACTGAGTTGCTCTTCCTCCTCCCACAGGGACCATCACGATAGACGGGCGGGCCCTGAGGGATCTGAATCCTCATTGGCTGAGGAGTCAGATTGGAACCGTCAGTCAGGTAATACAAAAGGAGCTTCCAGTACTTGACCAATTAACATTTCATGTTCCAACATACCGTTTGTTGAATCATTTCAAACTACTAGACCCTTTCTCCCTCTGTCTCTCTCTCTCTGTCTCCCTCTGTCTCTCTACCAGGAGCCAGTGTTGTTCTCTTGCTCCATCAGGGACAACATAACGTACGGGGCGGTGGAGCCGGCCTCCGTGACCGCGGAGGAGGTGTACAGAGCAGCCAGGATGGCCAACGCACACGGCTTCATCCAGGACTTCCCCCAGGGCTTTGACACCGTGGTGGGGGAGAAGGGGGTGCTGCTGTCAGGTGAGGGAGCTCACGGGGACATCGTACCACTTCATGACTGGTGTAACGTGGCTTGAGTTGGTATGCTGCAACCTTTTGGATGTGATTGAAATGCTTGATTTAAAGCCTTGTGTTTTATGTCCAGGTGGTCAAAAACAGAGGATCGCTATCGCCCGGGCTCTGCTCAAGGTAACGCGTAGAGAAAAGACGCATAAAGAATAACTATTTGAAATGACATTTGCATGAATCTTAATGGTGATCTAAAAAAACACTGTGCATTCTATCCTCAGAACCCAAAGATCCTACTTTTGGATGAGGCCACCAGGTTAGTGTGATTAAAATAAAAATATCTATATTGCTTGCTATGGTAAAATCAATCTGTGAAATAACTAAATCTTGGACAAGATTTATAAAAAAAAATAAAAGGGTAAATTCATTCCCGATTTTCAAATTATTGGATGTGTCAGTCCTCAGCAACAGCAGTAGTTAGTTTGGACATTGCTCATTGAGCTAATGCTTTGGCTTAGTACCAATCCTAATTCCTCTCTAATGTCTCCTTTAAGTGCGTTGGATGCAGAGAATGAGTTCCTCGTTCAGGAGGCCTTGGAGCGTCTGATGGAAGGTGGGTCTCTCTCTCTTTCTTTCTCTTTCTCTTTCCTTCTCTTTCTCTTTCTCTCTCTCTTCCCCTTTCTCTCCTCTTCCCCTTTCTCATCCCCCCCCCCCCCCCCCCCCCAGAGGTCCAGATTGTCTTAATGTCGTCCCTCCCGTTGAATATGAGTCTCGTCCCTTCATACTGCCGTGAGACTCACTTTCTGCGCCCCCCTCTCTCCCCCACTCAAAAGGCCGGACGGTGGTGATCATCGCTCACCGTCTGTCCACCATCCAGAACGCGGACGCGGTCGCCGTGCTGGACTCACAGCGCGTGGTAGAGTGCGGCCGACGCGCAGACCTGCTCGCCGACAGACACGGACTGTTCCGGAAACTCATGGATAAACAGGCCTTTCTGCACGAGGTGCAGAGGGAGGCCCTACACTGAGACACTGAGACACAAGAGAGCAGGGGGTAGAAAAAGTGTTGTGTTGTTAAGAAGGAAACGCAGTGTTGCGTCCAGGCGGCCATTTGTGGGGGAAAAAAAGGGAGTGAGATTTGTCAAACAAAAAAGAGATGGGTTGGAATTAAAAACAAAGGATGTAGGTATTGTTGGGAAGCTGTGGTGAACAGGCGTTTTATTACACAGAATTAATGGAGTAAGACCACTTCCTGCTGATTAAGAGCTCTCTGTTTCTCGGAAGATGAAACCAAAATCGCATATTTAAAGTTGGTTAAAATGACGTAACCAAACTGTGAAGTGGATGGCAAAGAGTATTCAGGTCCTCTTTCCAATCGTGAATAACCTAGATCTTTACTCACTCATTACATCAGCATCACTATCAGTTGGTGTATCACCATTTCGTTCTGAGCAATGTTTTTTGTATTGTGGCAGAATCAGGGTTTACTGTTAGTATCCATTATTCTGGAACCAGGCAGTACCACAGAACCTTTATTTGTTTATTTTGTGTTATTTTTATTTTTATTTAATGAAGATTGTTAATTCAAGCAAAGCACACAGTTTTTTCTTTATTTTAATTCAAACATTACATCTAGTTAACCATGCCTTCTCAGGGGCAAGAGGGCAACGTTAAAAAAGGAAATAGTTTTGTTATTTTTCTAGGATGGATAAAAACTTCTTCTCACTTATTTCCCTGTTTTCTCCAATCAAAACAAGTGTGCTATTTGATTATTAGTTTGACTGAATTTGGTATTCCAGTGAAGTTTATTTCATTCAAGTAATGTAACGTGTAACACAATGTTTTGCCTAATTTTTTTACCTTTTTAAAATTACTTTTTTATGAAAATCATAAAGGAATAATTCTAATATATAAATGTATACAACTATAGATGTGGATATATTGGTCAAATCTTCATAGAATAAAACCTAAATCATTGGTCGCAGACTATCCCAGTGTTATAACATTTGACACTTTATTTGAAATGTTATAATCCACACACACTTTTGAAGACAAGGGTATATGAACACTAGCCTCATAATTCATGAAACATAATGATGGTAATGCTTTATAGTACCAACCACACATTCGAGTTGCACAATCGAATAATGATGGGAGGGAGTAGCGCTGTCCTATACATCAGTAAAAGTATTACTATATTAAAATGGGTATAAATTAATAGACTTCTCATTAAAAGAAAAAACATCTTTATGAATTATATTCATATGATCTAGACAAGATGGGAAACGGCATCAAACTATTTACACATCCCTGCAAAAAAAACTTTTCCAGTGCACCACTATCGATCAGACTCGTTTTATTGCATCGGCTAAGGAATTTACCAGACAGTCAATGGAGGGCGCTAATTCTTCAGGTAACTGGCCTTTTCGCCAAATCAATATTCGAAGTTGGACAGCAGATCTTGTGATTCAGCTCCTTGATGTGTACTGCACACCTATTGGCAAATCTTGCATTCGATTATTTAAATCTTCTATATGCCTATTTCTGAGTGAGTGTAGCCTACTGACTCAGAGATATGCACCGGTATTATAAAAAAACAGTCCTTTCCCAAGGTGCATTTCAACCCCAATGGTTGAAATGCATAATAATTCCAGTTGACCGAAAAACAAACAAAAATTCATTTTATCACCGCAGCACGTCAACATACACCGCTATAAACAGCGCTACAAGTATGCGTGTGAAGCGCTATGGTGTGAACTATGCCTCCCCCCACCCTCCCCTCTAGTTCTTATGCAAGCGGTTAGCAAAGTAAGTGCCTCCTCTAGTAGAGCGAGCAGTCGTGTCCCCTCCGGCAGGGCACCGGGGCGACGGTCAGGCCGACCTGTGGAACGGCAGGTGCAGCTCTGCTGATCTGGGTTTCCAGTTACAGCTCTCCTCTCTCTCTCTAAAATACACGGGACTATATGAGGAAGTGAAAGAGCAAAGCTGGGTGGTGGAGAGAGGAGCATTCCAAACACACACTCACACAAACACACATACCCACACATACACTTGTCCTCAATGTGTGGTTAGTCTGGGATCGATTTGGATACTATTGTGTAGCATTTTGGGGATTGTGGGGGATTCCCAATGAGTTGACATCAGAGCGTTTCTGAGAGGAAAGACAACGAGATATATAACGTGTAAGAAAAACAAATTCTGAATCAAAGGGTGACATCTCAGCTCATCTACATTTCTCACACATTATTTAATTCCCATGACGCTATGTATTATACAGACTGTTGTGGTTAACTCTTGTCCTTTGTTAACCACTTTGTGGCTGAGCTTAAAAGTCTGATGCTTATACCAGATATACTAAATCAAAAGAAATCCAGGTCCAGTGCTGTTTAAAGTTGAAACCATATTGAACCATATGAATCATAGTCTACTGTTCACACTGATTCTATTTACCAAATCCATACAGAAACATACAGTATAACCAACTATAATGCTATATAACTGCATAACAGGTGAACAAATGAATACACTTTAAATAGCCAGACAGATCAGTGTGCCACTTCTACTCTTCACTGATTCAGACAACAGAGAAACAATCTGAAGTATGGAGGATCTACTCATTCAAAAAGCTTGGTTTCTCTCCGTCAGTTTAGTCCATCAGCCTATGAGATCCAATGACTGAATTTGTCTCAAACTCCAAAAACCTGAAACTCTGTCTCTCCTCAACAAAAGCAATCTCATGAACTCCTAGAATCCGGGAGGGCAGCAAACAAGCTATCCAAAAGCCACGCACCCAAAACCTAAACTAACATCCTCCTCTAAAAACGTGATCGCTTTTGGTTCCATGATAGCATTCGAGTCATCTAAGCCATCGCCGCCATATACGTCTAAAAAAAGCCAAAGACAAACAGTGGTGTGGCGTGCGTTTGCCGGCCCCAATAAGAAGACTGCCGTTGCTCAGTGTGTGTGAAGGTCTCTCTCCTTCCAGCTGGCCCCAAGTGGGCAGCACCTCACTCAGAGGCTTGCCACCACCTGCTCCAAACCCTTTCTCCTCCTTCCCTCTCTTCTGCCTTCACCCTTCACAACAACCCCCGTGTCTTGGCCCCTACGCCCCCCCCCCCCCCCCCCCTCCCTACCCCCTACCTACCCCCTCCCTCTCTTCGCCCCTCCCTCCCCCCTCCACAGCCACTCAACAACTGCTCATGCCATATACAATGTAGGGGTTGCCAGCACGATTATCCAATAGGCCTCACAACAAGTGCATAAAAGTAGCTCTGCTTTGGCATGCTATCCCCCTCCCACAAATCCACACAAACACGCAGGGATATGCGCGCGCACACACACACACACACACACACACACACACACACACACACACAGACACAGACACACACACACACACACACACACACACACACACACACACACACACCCACACACACACACACACACACACACACACACACACACACACACACACACACACACACACACTCTCTCACTACTTCACTTGGCAAGCACCCTGTAGGTTCTCAATACCATGTGTTTCTGATCAATTATTATTGTTATTATTATTTCTCTGTGATTCTACATTGTTTTAAATGTTTTGGAGGGGTCCTGCTATTGCCACACGAATCCTGAGAAAATAGGACGATTTTGTAACTGGAACAGATACATCCAACCTGGTGTGATAAAATTCAAACATTAAACATGATTTCCTTTATAAATTGCATTTATACAATTGAATTCTAATAAAGATATATTTGTTTAGAGTCATATGGCTATTGATTTATTTTTTACAAATGTATTATAATTACTACAATCTGAAATTAGCATATGCATGAAGGTATGATTAAATTATGTTCATCAATGATTTCTCAAAATCGGCCGATTTTCCAAGTGCCCTGAATTCCTTTTCCCATTTCTCCTTGTACTCGACCCCATAAAGATATTGAGATGTGCTATTTGCACCAATATCTTTGATTGATTGAATCTTAATTGATGCTTTATTCTGTTCCACTCGTCCCTTGCCCGGGTCTCCTGCTCTTTCTCTTCCCTTAATGGGAAGAAACGGCCCCCACTGGTCCACGCAGGGCTCACTCTTCCTCTATGAGGCCTGCATGTGTTGTCGTCACTTCCTTGAGGTTTATAATAGGCCCCTGAGCACCTCCCACCCTTGTCCACTCCCTCGACCCCTAACACACACACACACACCCACAAACACACCACATACCCCAACACACGCACAATCTCACCCACACACACACACACACACGGACACACACACATACACACACACTCTCACACACACACACACACACACACACAAACACACAGGCTGGGCGGGTTATAATTAAGCTCTTTCACTGAGTGAGTAGAGTCCAATGATAGGGTCACAGTTTTTTTTTCAGTTCCCCTTTTTATGTTTATTTTCCCTCTATATTTATTGTTTGAATATTGGAGTAGGAGAGGTGAAACCCATTAGTCTGATGTGTATTTTTGTTGTTCTACACAACCTCACTATTGGACATGTGACAAATAGGAATATTATTATTTGACGCCTACTGCCCATGGAATATTGTTTATTGCCCCACATTCTGGCTTAATTGTTGCAGTGAATATACATTGTATAGTTAAACCATTGATTAACATAATTGGCCACAGAGACTTGTAACGAAAACTGTGATGACACTGAGAATCAAACACGTATTGTGTTGAGCCCCTCAGGGAGCCACCTGCATTTGAATTTAGGACCCCAGTATGGCCTCACTCTTTTGAGATGAGAGCAGCATTTTCGTTTGTAAATGCTAGATGGGGCCTGTAGTGGCACCCAATCAACTCGGGAGCAACTGTCGTCTCACTTAGGGAATCCATGTCCGCGGGCTCCATATACGGCCCGTGAGGTGGGACCGCGGGGGGCGTCAAAGTCCGTGTGGGGAGGTCACAGCGACAGTTCCATATATGGCGCGCGCTCGTCTCCCCCCCTTGGAGGACCTCGTCGGGAGCGCGCAACGTTACAGGCAAGCCTCGCCTCATCACCTAGTGTCCAACTGATAGATTTCCATATATCCCGGCGTGGTTCCTTGCTGTCTTCTCCCCGCCTCCTCGTGTTCCTCCACCCCCTCCCGGCCTGTCAACGTCCTAATATGGCAGATTGCCGGTATAGGGGGACAGTCCTTGGTGTTTTGAATGGTCGAGGGGTTACTATATAAAGTGGTAGTGCAGCAGAAAGAGTTGCAGCTGGTTCAGCAATCGCAGTGGTTGGGTCTTTCTCTCCTCAAGCCGTAGACACTCACCTAAGGTAAGATACCATCTATACCGTCCCTAGAGCCTCCTCCTGGGGCCCTAACACAGGGGACCAGGCTTTGCCCGAGGGGCTTTCCTTTGGAACCAATGGACTATAGGAACATGTTTGGAGTTTAGTCGATATGATGCAGTGTGTGGATAGTGATCGGTCTTTGAGAAGTCTTCCATTCATAATATTGGATAGCAAACGATTGGAGTATAGCTCATGCCGCTGAGCAGTTCCCAGGATGAGGATAGTTCTAGTGCATCGCCTGAAGTCAAACTGGGAAGATACGGATGCAGATAGAAACCAAGGCGGCAGCGATACAATATTTACGCAAAGAGATAACTTTCTCTCTGAACAAATGATCTGCGTTTATGTGATACGTTAATGTTTTATTTAATTGACAGCTTGACAAAGTAAATGTGCCAAACGTTATTCGGCAGGCTACTAGACTGCAGATTATATTTCGAAGCCTAAATAGTGGACAAACTTACTATCAGATTTGTTCTTTAGCAGAACACACAAGAAACGTTCTACATAGGTAGCGTGTGCGTAACGGCTGTCGTGCGTAATGGTTCACAACAGGTGCGCTGTATACGGGATCTGAGTAGGGCAAGACAAATCATAACTATTGGAGTATATAGGTATTCCAATACAATATAGAATAGTATTTTATTTATTGAAGTATTTAATTGTAGATTATATTATATTTAATATTTGACTATTCACACGTATGCAGTCGATATAGGGAGAGCTTGGGATGGCTTGAGATTATAGCCATGTCCTACATGGACCAACAATGCTGTACGGAAAAATACCGAGAAATCGAATATGTTTTAGTGTTAGTCCCGTCCCTGCGTTTCATCAAACGAAGTAGGGGGTAATTGTTCTTTCTTTCTCCCTCCTCTGTTTTAGAAGCCAACATGTGTGACGACGAAGAAACTACCGCCCTTGTGTGCGACAACGGCTCCGGCCTTGTGAAGGCTGGGTTCGCCGGAGACGATGCCCCCAGGGCCGTCTTCCCCTCCATCGTTGGCCGTCCCCGTCACCAGGCAAGCAGCCGCACACGTATTGAAGAAAACAATACAAAACAATAGACAGAAATGGGTGGACATAGTTACAAAGGACAGTGTACTAGAATAGATGGAGACTGTTAGGCTATTCACAATCATCATTATTTAATCTCTATGCTTTTTATTATTAGCAGTGAAATCTAGAAGCCTCCAAAATATTTTCATATTAATTTAGTCTATGTTATTCTGGGGGGTTTTCTGCACCAAGCAGTAACTTTACACTCTTGACAGTCAAGCAGTTAGAAATCGTCAGGTGACAGACTCGGTTATGTTGTGTTTACTGCCAAAAATGTGGACACCGCAATTGGCTAGTATTCCTTTACGGAGGGTTAACGTTGCAGGGGCGCCTATTATTACGCACTCATAGTTCAGCCACGGTGGTAAAACGTCCATCCGAGTGTTATGTATCCGACGTTTTATATGTTCATAGACCGTCTATTATTTTTAATGCCTCCTATTTGATCCTTCCAGGGAGTCATGGTCGGTATGGGTCAGAAGGACTCATACGTCGGCGACGAGGCCCAGAGCAAGAGAGGTATCCTGACTCTGAAGTACCCCATCGAGCACGGTATCATCACTAATTGGGATGACATGGAGAAGATCTGGCATCACACCTTCTACAATGAGCTGCGCGTGGCACCCGAGGAGCACCCCACCCTGCTCACTGAAGCCCCCCTGAACCCCAAGGCCAACAGAGAGAAGATGACCCAGATCATGTTTGAGACCTTCAACGTCCCCGCCATGTATGTGGCCATCCAGGCTGTCCTGTCCCTGTACGCTTCCGGCCGTACCACCGGTAAGAATGACAACATTAACATTACATAATTTCATTCATAAGAACACAAAAGACCGAACGATAAAATCTCCCCTCCTCTTTTACGCATTTCTCAGACTGATAAATGATATGCGTAATGTAGACTTAAAGTGCCTAATAGTGTATTTTAGGCACACTGTATGTGTGCGGTCTGTGTGCCTAATTATCACGCGGCCCTGCCTCCTCTCAGGTATTGTGCTGGATGCCGGTGATGGTGTCACCCACAACGTCCCAGTGTATGAGGGTTATGCCCTGCCCCACGCCATCATGCGTCTTGACCTGGCTGGTCGCGACCTTACCGACTACCTGATGAAGATCCTGACAGAGCGTGGCTACTCCTTCGTTACCACCGGTAAGGAGTCATAGCTTCAAGCATAGCTGCCCCCAATAGTAACCACGTTATTTTATTAATACCGCGAAAATGCAGGACATTACCAACAATCCTACAAAATATTTCACGGTGCCGTAATACTTCATTATGTCTAAACTGGGACTGGGTGTCATTCTTAACGTTCGACAAAAAATGGTCTACGTTCGGTGATGCTGTGCGACCGATGGACTTTCCCCACTTAAATTCCACACTTGTCTCCTCACAGCTGAGCGTGAGATCGTGCGCGACATCAAGGAGAAGCTTTGCTATGTGGCTCTGGACTTCGAGAACGAGATGGCCACCGCCGCCTCCTCCTCCTCCCTGGAGAAGAGCTACGAGCTTCCCGACGGTCAGGTCATCACCATCGGAAACGAGCGTTTCCGTTGCCCTGAGACCCTCTTCCAGCCTTCCTTCATTGGTGCGTAAAGAGGATCGATCGGATTCCCCAACCATTACGCACTTGGATAATCCAATACTTGCCCTTACGCAGCGGTGCTGACTTAACTTTCTCTCTCCGCTCACCAGGAATGGAATCCGCCGGTATCCATGAGACCGCCTACAACAGCATCATGAAGTGCGACATTGACATCCGTAAGGATCTGTACGCCAACAACGTGCTCTCCGGTGGTACCACCATGTACCCTGGTATTGCTGACCGTATGCAGAAGGAGATCACCGCCCTGGCCCCCTCCACCATGAAGATCAAGGTATAGCAGACTCACCAACAAATACACACTGAAATTAACGAGTTAGGTATAATCATCGAGGATAATGCACTTCAAAAACGTCACTTGTCCCTAACAACTTTCTCCCCTCCTCCTCCTCCTCTAGATCATTGCTCCCCCCGAGAGGAAGTACTCCGTCTGGATCGGTGGCTCCATCCTGGCTTCCCTGTCCACCTTCCAGCAGATGTGGATCTCCAAGCAGGAGTACGACGAGGCAGGCCCCTCCATCGTCCACAGGAAGTGCTTCTAAACCCTCAACCTTTTTCTCCATCGTCGTCTCCGTCGTCATCATCATTACCACCACCAACTTTCAGGAGACCGGGCGGGGAGAAGGACCACCCCTTGCGGCACAGCGACACCATGCGGTCAACGGACTTTCCGTCTGCGCTGTTGACACTCGTCGGCATTTGTTTTATGATTCTATCATGATTGCTGTGTGTTGTCTGTGTTGTTCGGAGAACAAACTGTGAACAAACAACACTGAACCATGCATCCAACCCCCAAAAAATAATAAAAAAATCTAAACAGCAACATGTAGCCCAGCACATGTGAATGTAAGTGTATATACATGACGATTATTAATTTAATAAAGTCCAATATTTGGTATTTTTCCGCTGTTTTTTTAAACTATATTAAAGAGTGGTGATCGGTGGGTGGAAGCTGCAAACATTGGAATTCAAGATATGGTTGAAAATTCCTAATTTTGCAATTCTTTTGCCTTTTAAATTACAATTGTTCACCTTGGCTAAGCCAAGGTGAAGACCGACCTTTATATTATCAAAAAAGAAGTAGAATAGGAGTAGGCCTACTAATTATCGACAAAGTTACAGTAGCGACTCATCACGACTGAGCTGAGACAGTGTGCATGCTGGCCGCAGTTGAATTTAGGGCCCGGCCAATAGACCAGAATGATACACTAGTCTGCTTATTGGTGAGGCACAAACTTAAAAGACTTTTGACCATTGGATGATACCATAGGCCTACTTTTCATATAAAAATAATGCGGATGTAGACCAAAGAAATCTCTAATGAACATAATTCAACTGTAGGCCAGGCCAGGTGTATTGGGTTCAATGGAGTATAAATAGATTGGAAATTCAAACGGGGGGGTAAAGGAGAGAAATAGATCCGGCGGTCCGATCACAGCTGATAGCCTGGATGCGGGGTAGGCACCCCAGCACGGGTTTGGCGCTCCAGGAATGTGTCACGGCAGCAGCAGTTCTACTTTTGACCGAGTGGATCATGGCGTGGACATCCGACCCCGAACTCTGTCTCCCAGTCAGGCTACAAAGATCCAACTCACAGGCCATCTTTAGAAAAATCCCCATGCATGCAAGTCGGCAATCCTGACCTCGTAGACATATTTGTGCCGCAGGCGTGGATTGACTGGAGCGCAAGTGTAGTGTCCTTGTCAAAAGGTGTGCTAATTCTGGCCGAGACCTAACCATGCTGTTCCCAATATATATAAATATCATTTGTCTGTGAGAGCAGTTTGTATCATAAATACACTTAAGATTCGTACAAACAACTAGGCCTATCACAATAAAAGAAGACTTATTTATGATACTTCCTCCTATAGGCCTACCTACCAATGATGACATAATTTGTGATTCGTCTAAATGAGAATGATACAATGATAGCGACAGGGCATGGTAATGAAAAGAGTAGTGCCTCATCTGGTCAACGGTTATTAAAACAACATGTATGGACTAAGAGCATTAGTCATTCCCCGTGTCTCAGCGAGGGACACCTGTTGAATGCGGCCGGGTGGGTAGCTACGTTGAGAGGGCGGAGCTACGACGTAAAGCCCATATTTGGGCTGCCCCACCTCTTCGAATTAACGCCATCTGTTCCACTTTGCGTCGCTGAAATCCGAGCTGCTGTAAGTATTGTGTTACTCACAATTACCTTTTCCAACAGCGATATCTGCTTTTGCGTTGCCAGGCATTGCACTTTAGTTGTGGGTGTTATGTTATTGTTTTATTTTGAATAGCATTAGCATTTGAAATGTCTAATTCGGATGACTGTTGCTCATAATCCATTAGGCCTTTTTCTACAGTATGCTGTAAATCCCCGACATTCATAACTAGGTAAATGGACACGCAAAATACAACTCGAGGGTAGATTAGTGTGAACAACATGTTTTATTCCAGGCTTCAATAGGCTGTGCGCCTAGAAAATATGACGTCTCAAACCATTTAAAACATGAAAGGGCAGATAAAGTCAGAGCGAAAGGACATGTGGTGTGATATATTACCGTGGAGTCGACATGTTGTGCGTATGTTATTGAATAGGCTACGATGGAAGAATACATTACACGGAAGTGACGTGACTCATCGAGCACGCACGCAGCTCTTTTACTATTGGCCTAAAACGTGCGGAGCTTTTCATTTAAATGTCTGGGCGGTGCCGTTTGTCCACGTCCGAGTGCCTTAGTAAATAAACATTGTTACCGGTTAGGGGATTTTTTGCATTTATTTGTTATGCACTGTGGACATATCGTAAACAATGGTTTGATCCGAATCTCTTTTTATTTTGCAGAGACGAGAAGGAAGTAGCGAGGCAAGAGATGGTAACCATGAGGATTCGGACAGAATACATGAAGAAATTTAAAGATCCCAAATGGGAATCCTACTCCAAGTGTTATGAGGAGTTGTTCAGGTACCGGATGGCCCGGAGGCTTCTAGAGCACAGCCACAACCCTTGGTTCTGGAGCGGATCCGACACCGACTCCGATGTTAGCGAAAGCCCTACGCAGTCGAACAAAAAACCCACAGAAACTGTAACCGCAGGAGACCGACCAGATGCTGAAGAATATGAACAATGTAGGGAAGACGGTAGAGTCCGGCAGGGGAGGCACAGGGTAACTCTTCCGGGTAGCACAGAAACGGTACCAAAGATTCAACTTCCAGAAGAGGTTGAGGATGCGTCTCATACGACCTCTGCTGCCAACGGTAACTATAAGCGCCAATCAACTTCTGTAACGTATAAAACCGTATTGTGTTTAGCAAACGTCATGTTTGTGAAAGGAAAAAAAAGTTGCATGCCTCATTTTCCAATGATGTCCCCGACAACTCGACAATACTGCCTACTCAGCCCTTCCCCGACCCCCTTCTACCCCCTGTTCTCTCAAGGAGGCCAACGTGAGGGTGTGGCCGAGTTAAGGCCCCAAGTGGAGGAGGAGAGCGAGGAGCAGAGGGCCAACAGTAGATGTAGTAATCAACCACCAACTCTTGCAAAGCAACCTGACCAAGGTATCCAAATGCTGAACGACTTACCGCACCTAGCTCTCATGTACTCATCAAAGGCTAAGAGTGAAACAGTCTCTGTGTATATGGACGCCGCCCCTTGGACCAGAATCAAAGGACCTTGATTTTTACATAAAGACTGAGGTCAAATGTCTTTATAAGACAATTTTATCTAAAGTGACATTACACTGTAGAACATCAAGGACAGTTGTAAGCAGTGAAGGAAATAGATAGTTTTGGAAGCCATATAGACATCATGGCCAACAGTGAACATTCACTATGCTAAATTGGGCTTGTGTAAAACACGGACGATTTGAATGAACGTGTCAATAGATCAAGCATGTTTGAAGAGTCGGTGATAATTCCAATACAAACATTCCTTTAAAATGTCGACGGTAACACGTGTCAACACACTACTTGACATTTCCTTTTTGTATTATTTTTGCTTCCAGAAAGAGTTTCCCGCCACCCAGAGCGGGTGAAGACCGCCTCCAGGTCTACTAAAGCACCTCAGCTTGTTAAGAGAGTGAGGTCTGCGCCGAAGCACAGGCCTCGGGACGAGAGCATGGAGGGCCGGCATCCCTTTGCCCTGTACGGGCAGGGGGAGCGGGCTGCCGACATGGCTGCCAAGAGGACTCATAATGTGGGTCCTGCGGCCTCCACTGGGGAGGTGAGCTCGCACTCTCTCACCTTCCACAGCACTTTCTACTTTCTTCCCTCATCGTCGTGTGTGTGTGTGTGTGTGTGTGTGTGTGTGTGTGTGTGTGTGTGTGTGTGTGTGTGTGTGTGTGTGTGTGTGTGTGTGTGTGTGTGTGTGTGTGTGTGTGTGTGTGTGTGTGTGTGTGTGCGTGCTTGCGTTTGTTATTTATTACCATGCCACCTAATACGAATGTAGCCAAGTCATGTAGCAGCATGGACCCTTTGGATAAAAGCTTCCACCAAATCACATAAATGATTGATATGTATTTATATTCAAGATTTGATGTGTTCACATGCCTCCCTCTCATTGTCAGATCCATGAGTCAGCACTACGAGCCAAGACCAGGCGGGATGTAGAGCGTCTTCTCCAGACCCAGCGAGTCGAGCACCGAAGAGCGAAATCTGCTGACCTGGACAAGAAAAGAACCGGGCCAGAACAGCCGGAGTTCAACCCCTGGCTGACGGAGTACATGAGATGCTTCTCCGCCCGTGCACGGTAGAACAAATGGATGGACCAACAGTGTGGTCCCCAAAGACTAAAACACACACGCACACACAGACACAGACACACGTACACCAGCATCCTTTGTAGATTTACAGGTTGTGTCTATATTAGAAAAATATAAATTGTTATTGAATTGCGGTTTTAATGTTCTTAGCGTTTGCACAGTGTGTCTGTCAGACTGCACATCATGTAGGTATTTTTAGTCTTTGTTTCGTTAGTAGAGTAGTTTAGATAAGATCAAAAGCTTTTCATTCGGGATATCGTGGTTGTGGATGATGGTTTTCTATTTCTGTATATTACAACACACATAATGTATTTTAATCAATGGTTAAGAACAAAAATGGTTTTCCTCCTGTTATTGTACAGAATGAAATGTATTTGGTTTGAGATTTCTTTTTTTGTGACCTGAATAATAGTGTTTGTATAGTTAATATAATGTGTTACACAATTCTTTTCAACCAAGTAATTTGATGTGAAAAGAGGCATTCCATGAGCGCTGATATAGGGTTTCAACAGCTTTGGGACTTTTAACTATACATGCATCACTCCGCTTTACAGATGTTTATAATTATCATTAATTAATCCAACAATCGTGAACTGTAAACTCATTGGCATCACACATGCTACCAAGAGACTGTCAACATTCTCTAATTTCACTGGTTTCACAATAAATGGAAACCTACAGATAAATGTACATGATACATTCTAGATACATAGTAGCTGGCCTACAATAACTGTAGACCTACACAAAGTAGCAAGCTAGTGTGCAGGAAAATGTTTGTGTTGCTTGGCAACAGTCCAGTCCCAGTCGAGTTGCAGAACGTTTTGTGCTGGCGGAGCCGAACAAATGATTAAACAAACAAATCCTAATCTGTGTCGCTTATAAATGTTATCACAAATACACGTCCAGAGTGATTATCCTCGTCACTTGGCGTGCAGGCCTCTGACTGCCAACAGACCTCCGTCTCATTTGTTATGGCTTAAATGACTTTTGTGTTATGGACACAGAATTGTGAATGGTGTGTACTGTACATATTATGGGTGGGTGTAGGCTTGTTTCTGGGATATTCACGTGGTTGAACCAAGAAGCCGGACTCGTCTTTAAACTGGACTATTACAGACTCTACTTCACAGCATTACCAAGACAAGCATGGAACACAACTATTAGGCAACAATCCAAACAAATCACTTATGTTAATAACCTTTTTATCCTAAAATACCATGGCTGTAATCTACATTTGCAAATGGTCAGCCTTAATAAAATATTGCCAACTGAGTGAGCTTTATAATAAACACCACCTAGATTGACACTTTACCAATGGAGGGTCAATGATGCATCTATCAAACGTTGGATTTGGGCTCTTCATGTAGTTGACATTTATGATTTGCAGTCACTTATTTCAAAAAGATATTTTATTATACACAATAAATAAAATCCATGTGATTGACGGCAGATAAAACATACATACACATCAAGTAAAAGGGTCTGAGAATCCCAGCTGGAAATCAAACCATAACAGTAAAAGTGGTCCAATTTCATAAGCACTATTTTCCAAATACATTTTTGCTTTGGAGAGTCCGTGTGATTTAAGATAATCAATACTACCAAAATAATTGGCTACATCGTTAAAATATACCAGATGGGAGTGACCCGTTAGCATTAGGAAATAACGAGAACACACTAAGATTAACAAAAATAAAAGGACTTTACACCAGTTTAAATGGGTATATAAAAGGAGTTAGTGACTCAAAAGTAATTTTTGAAATAAAGAAAGACTCTCACATTTAATACACTTTAAATCTTCAAATATTTAAAATGCAGAAAGGTGAACCCAGGCGCATGCTGGAGCAGATGGACGATAATATGGCAGCAAGTTCGGAAATTTAGGCTTCACACAATATCCTTTCTGTATTTTTTAGGTCACCATGAACGGACACTAAGACAATGTGATCGTTATTTAAATGATATTGAATGTTGACAGCTCGGAGTGATCAAGGGAAACGATACAAATCTGCTCCCACTGGCACCACGAATATACTTTTTTTTTTTTTACAACCGACAGGTTAACTGACTTTCATGGCAGACTGTTATTATTTATGAAACTTTATTTACATCCACATTGACCGTCTTTTCTTGCCTTGTCGAGGCTGCCAAAATTATATATTTTTCCCCAGAGAGGACGTTTTACATAACGATGAGGCCTTAAACGATGATAATATAAACATGAAGTCAATATACACGTTTTTTTTTCTATACATAAGTCGTAATGGAATACTTTGATATATTCTGTTTGATAAAACATGCGTCAACCTCTTTTTACAGACTCAATGTACATTTTGCAAGACGCATTGAGGTGGGTGGAGAATGAACGAGAAAGGTAGGAGTAATGGTGATATTAAGAGCAGAACAAATCATGGTAGCCAATTAACTAAGAGGAAGGAAGCAGGGACGCTCATTAACATGTAGGGGAAGCGGAATTGATGGGAAAAGCATAACAGAAAGACAATAAAAAGGGAAAAGGGATGGTGACCAATGGTTTGAGAGTAGACCGTTGGACAGATTGCAAGTAGACAAGACGGTAGGAATCCTTGCGTGAACAGGATAGAATTTCAACAAGAGGAGTTTTCCTGAAGAAGCTTCGGCACATACTTTAGCATACATCGGTAGGATGAAAAAAGATAAGAAAAGATAGATTGGAAAGTTAATAGATTAAGATTCATAGCGATAGAGCTTAAGTAACGATTTTGTTTGGTACGTAGGTAGGCGAATGGCTAAACAGGAAGGAGAGTTTAGGAATGGAGATAGATATGGATACAAACAACCTTGAAGAAGACTGGTGTTTGTTTGCAGAAGAGACAGTTGGAAAAGATTGGCATATGCATATTGGTAGGACTCAGAGAACATACCAGTAAGATTAGAGTGACAGTAAGAGAAATAAGGTAGATAGAATCCATTTGCGAGAAGAGGAAGGTTAGCCCTTGGTTGATAACAGCAGTTGAGGAAGGGACAAATCCACAGTTTTTCATTGATACACTTCCTAATTAATGGGTTGGGCTTTATTAAATAGCTTGGTGGATGGGCTGAGTCAAGGTTGATAGAAACCACTGTCAAGTACTGATCCTTGATTTTGAATTTTTGAATTAAAATCCACCACTACAAGGACTTACCTAGTACAAAACGGACCAAAGAGGATTCCTCGTCCCCTTCAGCTCCTTCTATGCCGACCAGTGCCTAACCCGGGATGACTACATAATGAAGTGCGGTTTAAAAAAATCAATAACATAACAGACAACAAATGCACTCCTCATAATGTCCATGTGTTGTGTTTCCATGCATATAATATCACATCACTTTGAGAAAATCTACATAGCTAATTCGACCACTTTTTATAATGAACATGCTCATGTAACTATGGCTATAATGAGAGCAATGCAGGCCCATGGTAATGAAGCAATGTGTATAAACGGTACAGCAAGAAGCAACATCCAAACGCTTGCCTTTCGTTGTACCTCCATTTCACTCACGCCCACTCTAAAACGACAATTAGGACTTTTTGAGGCCAGGGGTTAGGGTTCCAGACAAGGGCATGGTATAATTAAGTCTTTTCAATGCTCAGGAGATGGCGAATGGTTAAAAAGGTAAAAGAAAAAAGTCACAAGAATAGTAACCTCAAATCGTAATTTTTTTCTCAGGCCGTTCTTCTTTTTCTTCTTCCACTGGTCTTTTTCCAACCTAAATAAAAGTATGTACATTTAAAACCACACCTGTGTCCAAACACCCATACCAACAGTTGGCATTCTGTTTGTGACGATCAATAATCAATTGTCAACTACAGCCATAAAACCCAGCCTGCTGCCACCCAAGCTGGTCAATGATCATGAAACAGATAACAATTCCCAGATCTCATCGCCTCAAGGTGTGTTCGAGATGCCTCGTACACCACCCAAATAAGTTGCAAATGGGAAGTCTCCGAGCTTTCTTGCGACATCCAATCGTGGCACGCCCCTGTTCGGTCGTATCCACTCAGGGTCCTGAGAGTCCAGCAAGTTCAGCGAGGTTGACAACTCGACAAACAAAAGTGGCTGCGCCCGTAATGAGATATATTTTCTTTTGTATTTGTACCACGTTGGTCTGTTCTTCCCCCAACTTGTCCTGTAGCGATGCCCACAAAATCAAACGGGAACGCTACAAGTGCTAAAAGCCCGCAACTCGTGTGTGTGTGTGTGTGTGTGGTGTACGACGCATCTCGAACACACCCGTGATCCCACAAACATACTCCCTAGTGTGTGGTTGTGTTGCCCCACCTGGTGGATGCAGCGGCGGGGCCCACTAACAGCTGCAGTCCTGGCCCCCCTGGGGTTGGCCGCGGCGGGGGGAGCGCAGCTGTCGCAGTGCCGCGTCGCCGTACTGGATCCCGGATCCCATTCGCTCGGGATCCAGCTCCCCTGGAAATGAAGACACAACCAAAACCTGAATGAAGCCCAGGGGGTGGGATTGGATGTGCTAGGCCCAAAAACACGTGTGTCAGAACACAGTTCATGCAGGCCGCCTAAATGTAAATGGATCAAAACGATACACATTCCTGGCCGTTCATATTTGAACTATGACCATTTACCAAACAATTCTGTTTGGTAAGTAGGCGGGCGAATGGCTAAGCAGGAAGAAGAGTGTAAGAATGGAGATAGACATTGAGAACAGCAACAACGATGTAGACTGTTTGTGTTTGAAGAAAGAGAGGCAATTTGGAAAAGATGGTATATGCATATTGGTAGAGGACTCAAGAGAACGATACCAGTAGGATGTGTGTGTGTCTGTGTGTAAAATATACACACAATAATACTCCTAAAAAGGCAGCTAAACCAGTCTTAAGACACATTGGTTCCTAGGAGACTGCAACGCCCACACTGAGTGAGAAATGGTTATGCGCTAGGATGAACAACCATGCTGCTCCACTGGCGGACATTCAGCCTGTGCCCCCCCCCCCCCCCCCCCCCAATGGAAATCTAATCATTGATCCCTATCAATGATTTCTTCAGAATGGACTCTGTATCATGGAAGTATTACTGTGTATCATCTTGTGTCAGACTATGACAGCAGAGGAGAGCAATACAAGTTGCAGGGTGATACACAGGTCAGGTTGTGTTCAGCATTTGTACCTGACTCAATTTTGTTGAGGATTTTCCTTGCACACTGTATAAAAGCCTCCTCAACGTTCTCCCCCGTCAGAGCGCTTGTCTCAAGGAACATCAATTCTGGAAAAGAACCACAAACACACAAATGTTATGATCAAACATACACTGTTCCTGTATGAGCTACTACGCGCACGGGCCCAATCATTTATTCATATGGGGGACTTTTTTTTTTTGCCATCACACAGATAAAGAGGAGTCGGATCCGAACCGTTTTCCTGTGCGAAGCGCGATGCCTCCAGGAACGTGACCTCTCTGTCAGCCTCCAGGTCTTTCTTGTTGCCACAGAGGATAATGACGATGTTTTGACTGGCCAACATCCGGGCATCGCTTAACCATGTGGTTAGAGCGTTGTATGTCTCACGACTGGGAGAGAGGCGAAGGGATGGTTTAATAAAGGAACAATTAAATAAAAAGGAGTGCTGTAATGGATTTAGATGACTCACCTGGTAATATCGTACACCAGTAGGGCTCCGGCTGCTCCTCTGTAGTAGCTTCTCGTGACAGACCTGATAAACAGTATAAATATTTAAATAGAAAGAACAGACAGACAGACTTCAGTTTTGCAATAATAGTAGCTATATATATTTGATGCAAATATATTTTTGTCTGCATCATTTTTGTCTAAGCTGATATTAAAAAATTCTCATGATCATTAAAACGTTTTTGTTTCCTTTCCTTTTATTTTACAGCTTAAAGAATAGTTTATATTACAAAATAATTGAATCGGGTACCTGAACCTCTCCTGGCCAGCCGTGTCCCAGATTTGTAGTTTGACCATTTTGTTGACTACACTGATTATCTTGGAGCCAAACTCCACTCCGATGGTATGATTCGACTCATCTTTAACTGGAAATAGAACAAATTGTCATTAGGCTAAGAAGATCCCAAGACCAACAGCTTGCATCGTTTAAGGTGTGCAAGACCCCGATTGGTTGACCTGTCTACAATGTACAATCTTTGTACTTGGTAAGTACTACAAGTAAAATATTTTGGTTAATTTGTAGTACACAGAGGCAAGTAATACAAGATAAGAGAAATACTGATCATTTGTGTTGCATAATGTGTTCTTAAAATAAACTTTATTTCCCTTATTGCAAACATAACCAAGGAAATGGCCCATGAATTAACTTGCCACTCACAGATAGTATTTGTCTACCCAGCCTGACCTCAACCCGCCTCTTCCCAAATGAAAGCTTCAAACACTGATATTTAAGGTAAAGAAAATGATGGTAAATTGAATCCTATTGAGAAAATTTTCTACCAAAAGCATAAGGGCAAGCCTGACTTATTCTTGGTCATAATGGAAGTCTACATCCCAGCATACGTTCTACACATAGACATACATGCCCCATTTTAGAGAAATTAATTTGTCATACAAAACATTGCCAGTGTTGGCTGTTGCATTGGAGACGTAAGATGTAACATCACTATTTTGAGTTCTTTGAATAACAACATATTTAGAGTTGTACGTAGTACTTATGTATTTCAGACTTACATCTCTTCTCTATGAACTGGTGCAGCAGGCAGGATTTGCCTGTCCCAGCATTCCCAATTACCAAGAACTTAAACAGGAAATCTGAAGAGGGAACATGAAGTGTTATAAGTTGCGTTATGAGTAACCGAATGTTGTACAGAATCAGGAATTTGATTGAACAATGCCAGCTATTGAAGTGTGCCCTATCATCAGTGAAGTGTTTTGCTTCTCGAAGTTTAGAAAGAAAAACACGGAAGTCTTTAATAATATATTACTACGAACATAGTACGCTGGCAAGGGAGGCGTTATAAACTTGCAAAACAAGCATCAATCGCGACAAAGAATACGAAAATGTTTCGCCAAACCACAATGTTAGATACAAAACAAACAAAACTATTGATTCCTTCCAAAGTAAGGTTACCTACGGAACAATCCATTTGATACCTCCATCCACACCATTATGATCACATCATCTCAATTTCGACAAACGAATGAAGTAGGCAAATCTCTCTTGTATTAAGGTTCATCTCTCAAGTCTTCCAATTCCAGAAAATGTCAGAAAAACAATAATGTTTCAATAGATATAGCAATTAGCAGACTGACAGCTGCTAGCTTTAAGCCCCGGCTAGCTGTCAATAAGGTGTAGCAAGGAAAACCTTGTGGATACACCTGCTCCATCCCTTTGCCCCTCGATGGAGAATAATGGATCATTAATCAACGAGGCTCTTACCGTAAGTCTCTGACATAGCCAGGGTGGCGTTATCACACAAAAATTTATTTTCTCAGAACAAGTTCAGGGAATAGAGGAAAGAGACACTGACAAATGGGTGTAATGGGACGATAGGTTGGACCAGGGTTACAACTACGGATTTGCTAGATTGTCCTTCCGAGGTTCCGTAGTTTTGCTTTTCAACGTAAAGGCCTCTTCCATAAAATAACAAATGTTTTTCATCGACTATGTTTTGTTGGACTCTCATAGTTCTTCGAAAACTAGGCCAAATATTTAACAAGTTAAATATAATTTCGAAAATAGACTTTTAGTGGCTTCACTAAATAATTAGAATTCTTATATTTTACTTTCACTGATGAGTTAATATCGCAACACTTTGACGTACCCTACAACGATCCTAAACCCTCTAGATTGAATATTATTTTCATGTCTCTCGTCTGAAATAAAAAGCTGTTGCCTCGCAGGGCTAACTAGATTAAATATTAACCCAAAAGCCTCTTCTTTCCTTATTTTATTTTTACAATTCGGACAAATTACTCTGCCAAATGTGTGGGTTCAGTAGACACTTGAAAACACAACGTCAGGTTTTCTTGCATCTGAATGTAAATGTATAAGAAACCCTGTGTTTATGTGGATTTGGTGGCAGGGCCTTGAAGCGGAATGACTGGTTCTACACCTGAACGCATCACAACACTGCACTCCCACGCCGATGTGGCCCAAGGCGGCCCTCTGCAGTCTGCACAGAGTCAGTGTTGTTACCGCCAAGTTCTCCATCCAGATTCTTGCCATTTTTGTTTCTCTTCGCTTGATGCTGGAACTGTCCACCCAGCTCCGTCCAGTCTGCTCACAGTCCCTCAAACTCTTCAGAAAGCACCTGAAGAAGAGATTTTCTGGGGAGAAGAACTGAAGCACCTGCCTACATCTTTTAATGGATGTCTGTTATTACGATAGATAATATAGTCCTAGATTTGATCTCACTTAACCCTCTCTGTTAAGGCACTTAACCATCTCTGTTGATAATAGGATGAGTCTGTTTGGAAGGGGGGCCGGGGGGCAGTGGAGCCCCCCCAACACACACACACACACACACACACACACACACACACACACACACACACACACACACACACACACACACACACACACACACACACACACACACACACACACACACACACACACACACACACACACACAATATTCACCTTTATGTCTACAATTCATATTATATCATGTGTGTTGTGCATATTTGCCAGTTAAATGTTCATTAAATATATATACATATAAATTGAACTCGACACGCCCACAAGCCGCCCGCAAGTACCCTCTGGTCGGCATCTCGTCACATCAGATTCAAACATGGCCACTGTGCTGCCCGTCAGACCGTCCTGTGATAGCAGCCCTGCAACTCCAGGAGTGCCATGTATCAAGGTAATGGTGCCTCGACGGAATCCATAACAACCTTATCCAAGTGTGGGAACATTGAGAAATGTGTGCAACGTTAATCCGGGTTATAGAGCAAGCCAGCGGGCATCGATAGCTAACTAATTCATGTGTGTGAATTGGTAGCTACGCTAGCGCTCCTCCTTTGTTTCCAATTCATGTCTAATAGTGTAAGGTTAGCCTAGTGTCCCTTGTGTTTACTGCGATGTGAATTGTTGGTTAGTTTGTTTTAAGAAAATGTAACCTTAAAGATAAATGCACGGTGGATTGGCTTGGATTTCCCCGTGGAAAGCTAATGTTGGTAACGCTAATGTTATACTAACATTAAATATCCAGTATGGATTAGTATGGTCGGTTTACATTACTTACATTTAACTTTTTGGTCCAGCAGAAAATATGACCTGAACTAGATTTGAAAGTTGCACAACATTGCATAGTTTATTTATTTGTGCAATATAGATTGCAGTATTCGTTTGCTGCGAGGAGTTGGGATCTGTGTACGTTTAATTCATTTGTGACAAAAAGTGGCAAAGTATAACATTTAAGAAATCTCTTAGAGTCAAATGTGCAGAGTATCTAAATAATATTTTAACAAATGTTATTTTCTAACAAGTGTTGTCACGATAACCTAGAGTAGACCAGAGTAGAAGTAAGCCATTGCCATAGACTTGCATTTAATATCTTTTGAAAGTTAGGGATAGATATATTTCCCAAGGATGGTGCGGGGTATGTTTCAGACTTTGGGTTTCAGACATCGATGGAAACAAGTATCTTGGAGTAAAATAGACCCCTACGCTATACTCCCCCTTTCTAATAATATTTAATTCACATCAATGGGAAGCCCTCCCATTAAACCTATCATGGTGAAATAATCAATGACAAGTTGGTGATGGTAAACTATACTGTGTGTGCATATAGCCGTGCGGACTAGTATTTATATTTTTTTGTCCTGCTGGTTTTTCCTCTCAGGAGGATGTTATTGAGGAGGTGTCCAATGATGGAAGCCAACCACCCAAAAGGAGAAGAATGGGTTCTGGGGATAGCTCCAGAAGCTGTGACACCTCCAGCCAGGAGCCTGGGTGGGTAGAGATGTAGGACAGGCCATATAAGACATATTCAGGCCAATAACTAATCTATGCAGTTAATTATTTATTTATTAGTAGAACATATTTATTAAGTATTATTGGTTATAGTAGAAGAAGAAAACAATTATTATTATTAATAAAGCCCCATCGGTCGTCAATGCTGATGGAAACTAATTCAAATATTGTTAGTCATAAAATCACATGCTAAAACTGATGTTGCAACTTTAACGAATATATGAATAATATTCAGCCTATATTTCCCTGTTGCTGAATGGAAAACAATGAAGCGTTGGCGAGGGAATCCTCACAGTTATAGCTTTCCCTCTGTCCCCACAGACCCACATATTTTCCAGCAGAGAACCTGACAGAGTACAAGTGGCCTGCAGACGACATGGGGGAGTACTACATGCTCCAGGAGCAGGTCAGCGAGTACCTGGGGGTCACGTCGTTCAAGAGGAAGTACCCCGGTGAGCGCGATGATCCCCTCTAGAGTATCGTACCATATTCCACCAGGGTCCCTATTGTAATGCTTAATGTCAATGAGATGAACCGGGAAAAAAGTATTCAAACATGCAATACATACAAAGCCCCTTTTAATTAATTTCACACTTCTATTGGAAGGGAAATAAAAGTGTGTGTGTGTGTGTGTGTGTGTGTGTGTGTGTGTGTGTGTGTGTGTGTGTGTGTGTGTGTGTGTGTGTGTGTGTGTGTGTGTGTGTGTGTGTGTGTGTGTGTGTGTGTGTGTGTGTGTGTGTATACTGCATACTGAAAACTGCTTTTCTCTGCCTGTGTAACCGTTGCCTCCTGTTTAGACCTGGAGAGGAGAGACTTGTCCCACAAAGAAAAGCTTTGCCTGCGAGAACAGAATGTCATCACTGAGACGCAGTGCACCTTGGGTATGACGCATCTTAATAACTTCTGCGTCATGCATTTACATTATTTTATGGAGGTAGCAATCTGAAACTGTGTGTGTGTTCTGCAGGTCTAACCGCACTTCGTAGCGACGAGGTGATAGACCTGATGATCAAGGAGTACCCCATCAAACACTCAGAGTATTCCGTTATTCTGCAGGAGAGAGAGAGGCAGCGGATAGCCAAAGAGTACTCTGTACGTATACTGGGAGAGTGTTTGTCTTGACCAAAAAAATCGTCATAATGTCATGTCTGATATGATAGTAAATAGTAAAAGAACGGCCACATTATTTGGGTTTTGTTTCCTTGAAAAAAGTCTCTGGGCCATACCATTTGTATTTATTAGTAGGAGCGCTGAGCTAAGCATGTGTTAGAGTTCGGGAGGGTGAATATATGTTTTAATTACTATTAATAACATATTTTCTCCCATCGCTCTTCTCAGCAAATGCAGCAGCAGAATCCCCAGAAGGTGGAAGCCAGCAAGGTCCCGGAGTACATTAAGAAGGCAGCCAAGAAGGCAGCCGAGTTCAACAGCAACTTCAACAGGGAGCGCATGGAGGAGAGAAGAGCCTACTTTGACCTCCAAACACATGTATGTTAGCACAGACATATTGTTACTATCCTACAAACTTCAATACATTAACTCATGGGAATGCCATTTGTGGTAGACGTAAATTTCCAAATACCAGGAAAGAAGCAACTTATAGCATCTTTGGTTGCGTCATCAACAACGATTTGTTCTGTAGCAACCTTGTGTTGTTGTCCCAGGTCATCCAGGTGCCCCAGGGAAGGTTCAAGGTGTTGGCCCCGGAGCTCACCAGGGCTGGGCCCTATCCTGTGGCCCTCATTCCCGGCCAGTTTCAGGAATACTACAAGAGGTACAAACCCAATTGTTCACCTGTGAGGTTGAATGCCTCCACCACTTACCTTTACTGCCAACGTGTCCTTGTATAGTGATGCATGGAAATGGGTACTCATGGGTAATTGGTAATTCTTCGGCTTGCAGGTACTCTCCCAACGAGCTGCGGTACCTGCCGCTGAACACGGCCCTTTTCGAACCTCCCCTGGACCCGGAACTCCCGGCTCTGGACTCGGAACCTGATTCAGATGACGCTGAAGACGGCAAAGATGTCAAGAAGAACAAGAATGCATCCGTAAGATATATGTCCAGCTGGCCCCTGGAGGGCGAGAAGGCCACTCCAGGGGTAGAGTATAGCGTTGCAGTGTAATGTGGTGAATTATTGCACTCTTGTCTTCAAATAGCTTGGTTATTCTGTCACGATTTAGAAAAAGCTTTGATCCAAAGTGACTTTTAAGGCTTTTTTTCGTTATCATGGTGTTATGACGGAGCATGTCTGGGTTGGGTGTTTTGCTGAAGAACAATGGAGGTAGACATTGGGGTACCCCTTTGGATGGTATCCCAACCCCCTAACCGCCTCTCTGTCCGGCCCGCTCCCTTCATGCCCCCATTTATGTGTTTCTTTATTCACTCCTTGGCTCCCCTCCGTCTCCAGGACAGTTCTTCGGGTAACACCTCCGACGTGGAGAGTCAGGAGGGAGGAGCAGCGCCGGCACACAAGGGCAAGGGCAAGGACCGGACCACCACACCGGGCAAGGAGGGGACCCCGCGGCACCCCCACAAAGCATCCGCGACCACGCCCGTGTACAAGGTAGAGGACAAACCCACCTGAACTCTGCTCTCCTTCAACAGCAGCCGCACTTTTATTAGCCCCGCCTCCTCTTCCTCCTTGTAGTACTTCCTCTAGTCCCTTTCTCCGTCACCCCCATCCCCTCCTCGCGTCCTTCCCTCTGTCCTCTGGTTACTATGGTTCCCAGCAGCACTTTCTACTGAGGTCACACACGCACCCTCGTGTGCACAACCACGTACTCAAGTGGTTGCCATGCGACGGGTTTCAAACTGTAAGCAATAAGAACCACTAAGAGGAACAGTCGCCGTTTTTTCGCGGATCACTTTTCCCCCACCCCGCTTTTCGTGTGTGTGTGTGTGTGTGTGTGTGTGTGTGTGTGTGTGTGTGTGTGTGTGTGTGTGTGTGTGTGTGTGTGTGTGTGTGTGTGTGTGTGTGTGTGTGTGTGTGTGTGTGTGTGTGTGGGGTCAATGGATACACCTAGAGGAATATACACATATGGCTGCTATTTTTTGGTTTAAGAAAATATATTCTTTTTTCTTTTTTTAATGACGCTAACGTTGTTTATACCTATGTGAGATATCTAAAGTTTTGAGTCAGTTTTAATGTTTATGCCTAAATTTGCCTAATTTGAATATGTATGTTGGCATACATATGATATACTTTGTGTTCTCAACAGTAACGTGCTGTTGTAAATTATCAGAGCAATGTTTGTTGTGGGCCTTACTTTGTGCTTATCTTGGGTGAGATGAGGAAACACGGGCCTTGTTCACACGGCTACAATTCAACTCTGTTCTAGTTCACTCAGCCCAGTCAAAGTGAACTGCTCTGACAAACTACCATTAATTGAAACTACGTTTTTCGTTTCAAATATCGCCCGACAGCCCATGTTTTGAAGTGTAAACAACAAAATATAGTGTTCGGTTGGGTGTTAATTATTTATGTTATCCAAAGAATTGGTATTTCTTCATAACCCTTTCCCGGAAAGACATAATCTTTCAGATCGAGGTTAGTGGTGTGAACAAGGTTCTGTTTACCAGTTGGATCTGAAAAGGGGTTACTAGGTCAGCTTTCATGATGTTTGGGCTTCTCCTCCTATTAGAAGTGAGCTCAGGTTTTAGGGCATAGCGAAACCTATAACTTCTGTTACTTCATTGCATAGCGTTGAACTACAATATAAATATTGAATAAAGTTGAGGACTTTGAGTTGATGGAGCAATATGCCTGCAACCATACTTGACAGGGCAAATGAACAGGTATTGATCTGTATGCAAACCCCTGGACCTTTTTTTTATTTGATTTATTTTTATTAAAAAATGTTATGTTCTTGAGAAATTTGTAGACAGGGATGCCAAAATAGGCAGTTTGACAAACATAATTTCCGTAGACTTTGTACATGCAATTGAAATTTGTTGAGTTTAATAGGTTAAAGCATATTGAAATGTTTCTGGCACCCCTCATTGTTTTTAAGGATGTGAGGGCATTTACTTGCTCAAGTGTATGAGGAAATATTTATTTTAGAAATTAAATATCTCACACAAATAGTTACCACAAAAAACTTTATATGAAGCATAGCATTGTTTGGAATTATTTTTGAGCGATCTTTTCAGTGTTTCTTGTTCAATAAATAGGTTGTGCAATTTCAATTGGTGGTCAAGTTAGACAATATTATTTAATGCAACTGGAGCATTGCATAGATGTAGCTCCACCAATTGCTACTTTGGGGCTTTCACACTTAAGTAGGACAATTATTTTGAATCTCTAAAATGTCTTAAACAATGGAGGTCAACATGGTTAATTTGAAAGAGATGAGAATGAGATAGTACCACTTAGACATGTCTGATTATAAAATTGAGCAGTCATCAGTGTTTTAAAATGGATGGATCGGCCTAAACTGCTCTCCGGCTTTCATTTTCCTCTCTTTCTCTCAGTTTAGCTGTCACCCGCTCTATTTACTCCCTTCCATGTCTGACAAAGTCAATACTGTACATGTGTGTTCAAGTTTCCTTTTCTTTCAGTCAGGGGACATTTTACTTAGAATGTCACAACATGTCAATAACGCTCGGTAAAAAAACCATATACTACAAAAAGTAGCACATATATTTTTGTAAGTTGCATGTTGAATTTTGTAAGACAACTGTAATTCATGAGAGGGGACGGGGCAATGATTTTTATCCTGGTTTTCTACTAACCAGAGTGCTTAGACAACGTTTATATGTGTGCAATACTCTGCGCTTCTGGGTACTTTTTACTCACTGAAAGCAATGCTACTTGGGGATAATAGAGTAAATCTGCCCCAAGATAAGTAAGGAGAACTGGCAAACAGTTTAAATAATTAGTTGAACATTTTGACTAGTTTTCATTATTGTTCTTGCCTCTTTTGGATTGAACTTGAAGCTTGACCACAGTATCTGTTTAAAAAATCACTGTTGTTGTTAGACCTGTTCCATTACCGATACCAGTATCGGAAATGCCACCAATACCAGTATTGGAAAGGCCTCCAATACCGCCTAAAAATGCAGTATATGGTATCGGCGAGTTCGCAAACCTGGCAAAGAACATTAAATTATCCGAGGTGGGAAGTCAGAAACGCATAATCTCCGACCTACGTTAATTATATAATGGTAATTATAAATGTAAAGAACAAGGTTAGTAGTATACAGCTGTTAAAATAAATAGATAACGTATATCCCCCAAATAAATATCTTACTCTGTATCATCTGATACTAAAGTATCGGAATTGGTATCACCAAGGAAGAAATGGTATAGAAAAATCTCTAGTTGTTGTCAGTGACCTATACACTAAACATATTTTTTTGTGTTGTGTATTTATTGTATCTACAATAGAGATATTTAAAGTAAAATAAGTAACTATAGATGGTTCTATGTTGACTGTGACTTCCTGATCTTAATGTCCCTTTACCCTCAGTTTGTCTTCTGTGTTGTGTTCTTTCCTATGCTTAATGCTGTCCTTCACGGTATATTCTGTAGGAAGGAACCTTTTTGAGATGTCTATCTAGCAGAGTTTCAATAAAAGTTAAAAAATGAGTGTATGGATATAGAAGTGGTAAATGTTTTTACAACAGCACATTTCTCTATCGATTTGAATTGTCTTTTTGATCTGATCTCTTTATTTGGTGGAATCATTGGAGAATAGAACCATGAGACTCTTGGGGTTGAATTCAAAATCTTGTGTTGCTACTGGTTCTTTATAAAATCCCCCTTTATTTAATTATAAAAAAGAAATGTAATTTGCATTATCTGCCCACCTACAAAAAGTCTTAAGCATTAAAGAAAAAGGACCTTTAAAAGTTAGCAGCACTGTATAACCACTGAATTGTAAATGCCAACAAGCTAGTTATTATTCTTCAGCCATATGTAATAACAATATAATTGAGCACTTTGTTTTATCATTATCCTTCAAATGAGCATTAGTAATCCATTATTTAGTCTCTAACTTTGTTTGTCAAATGCTTGTATTATTTTTATTTACCAAAAATGCTTATATTCTCATGATGTAATGTTGCTTTAACCTGTGATTGTGGAATGTATACATATGTGATTGGATTTTATAGCCTTATTCTGCCCTTGCAGCCTAAGGTCATTCCCAATGCTATTTGTGGCATTTGCCAGAAGGGTAAAGAGGCCAACAAGAGAGGCAAGCCAGAGGCTCTCATTCACTGCTCCCAATGTGATAACAGCGGTAAGTGTGAAGGGTAATTTTAAAGGATTGTTCCTGCCTCTGACATATCGAGGTAGTCATTCTAGCTAACACTAACTAAGCCTAAGCAGCCTTCAGGTGAACTACAGTCTCAAACCCACTGTAGTCTTTCATCTGATCCTTTGCAAGAAAACAATATAGCTTGAAGTGTGTGTGTGTGTGTCTGTGTGTGTGTGTGTGTGTGTGTGTTTGTGTGTGTGTGTGTTAATTTGTGATCACTCATCACCTTGCTGGGCCACAGGTCACCCGTCGTGCCTGGACATGAGCGAGGACCTGGTGTGCGTCATCCACACATACCGCTGGCAGTGCATGGAGTGCAAGACGTGCACTGTGTGCCAGCAGCCCCACCACGAGGACGAGATGATGTTCTGCGACCAGTGCGACCGAGGATACCACACGTTCTGCGTGGGCATGAACGCCATACCGCTGGGTACGTGCGCTAGATCACATGACCTGGATGACCATAATCCCTCGATGTGGATCATACTGATTCGTTATCTTTGAAGTGCAAAGATTGCATTCGAAGACCGGCCTCGTACAGTAATCCTGGACTCAAAGTAAACGTGTGTTTTGCTGTGTCCGTTCCTCCTCAGGTCTCTGGGTGTGCAAGCTATGTGAGAAAAACCCCATCACACCGAAGAAGAAGGGAGGACCCAAAACGCCCAAGAAGTCCAAATGATGGAGAGAACGGAACGCCAGCGTATTGGAGCCTGGTTATGTTTGTGACACACTGTCAGAGAGCGTCCCCTGGCGATTCTCCTCACTATTATTAGTCTACCAATCAGAGAGGTGTTTGCATTTAAAAATAAAGGCAATATTTTGTACTTGTTGCTTACTCTGCTATAACGACTTGACTTGATATATGTTTTGGTGCTAAATTTGTCTTGGTAACTTTTACATATTTTTGATAAAATATTTTACATACAAAATGACAGACAGGTCTACACTTTTTTTCCTTTTTCATGGCGCTGAAAATATCCTGTTTAAGCCATAGACAGTAAAGGGTCAGCCCTGTGTCAGCCAGCTGATATGTATCCATATGTGCAGACAGTACTTGCATGAATCTAGTGTCCTGTAGAGCTTAGCCAAATGTACACATTAAACAACTGTTGCTCATTATTTATTTTATTTATATATATATATATATATACACACACACAATCAATACAATTATTAACAATGTATGTATTTGCTGAGCAAATGTTTGATGGCTCTTTAAGATAATTCGGTCATGTTTTTAAGGTTCGCCCCATGCTGCCTCCAAGGGATACAATTATCACGTGTACTCTATGACAAACACTTTTCTCATCTTGTGTTGAAAGGTTGTTGGTGTTTCTTTTTTTGTATAACTTGCTGTTGAAAAAATATATCCTCTGTGAATTTTTTTACTTGATCCATCTTCGGGGAGAAACCTACTATTAAAAGCATCAACTGAAAAAAGTTATAGCTTATGTATTGGAAATCGAGGGTATTAACATGTTTAAGTATATTAACAGGTTTAGCTGTATATAGGCAGGAATAATGGACAATTGATCATTTTCTCAGTTTTTTGTTGTACTTCTATTTTAACATTTGTGGATTTTCTTTTTATAATGCAGTTTTTTAATTCAAAATTGTCCATTGATTTATGTTCAACCATGCCACGGACCCAGTTTGAATATGTTTGAAATAAAAATGCGAAAAACGACGTATTTTGTTCTTGGGCAATCAGATGGATAAACTTTGCGTAAAGTCATTCATGTTCCTAGAGGTCTGTGGTATACGTGGCCTGTAGGGGGCGCTACCTCACGGTGGTAACATGACTGGGCACATGTTATCAAAGTAAAAGAAGAACAAGCTGCCATATTGCAGTGATACAGCGAGTTCATCTTATCAGTTTTTGAAATAAGTTTCAGACAGAATATAAACCATGATTTCTGCGCAAAGTTTTGGGGAAAATGGGAAGATGAAGGATTATCATCATACCGGGCCGGTAGAATACCGGTTTTCGCCTTATACTTTCAATGGAGGGTGAGTAAGATATGACTATTGTTGGGTAGCTAGCCTGAGGACTTGCGATAACAGTCACTCATTTAGCTAGCCGGGTTGTTAAGACTTTAATTAAAACTATTACAAACATCTATTTAACGAAGATTTCATATTATATTGCTTCTATAAAAGACCATCTTTTGTTCATAGTTTAACAGTAGCATACAATTAATTTGTTGAAAAACCTGACCTGTTTCGGTTTCGTATCCGCCTGCCTGCTTGCTAGCTTGGCGGCTAGTTGCTATCTGCTGTCTTTTCATCAGTCAACAATTAGTGGTCAACTAATCGGTTTATTCTTTGCTGAATGCTTTGTTTTCAGCACTGTGCTTGCTGTAGCCGGGGAAGACTTTGCCATCGTAGCCTCAGACACTCGTCTCAGCGAAGGCTATTCAATCCACAGTCGTGACTCGCCGAAATGCTACAAGCTGTAAGTGTGCTACATCACCCCTTGTTCTCTTAACTGGAGAGATCGACATTTATTTATCTTCTAGAAAAGTATGTTCGGTTTGCATTGATTGCTTAAGCATATTAGCAATAATAAAGCTAAAGCAATTTATAGTCAAATAATATTATATATTTGTACTTACTTTTATTTATTTATTTATTGTATTCACTATTTAGTACCTGCACTAGCGTAGAGAGCTTGGATCCCTTGAATTTCATTGCCAGCAATGACTGCTACTGTATGTTTGTCTGTTGTGCATTTGACTGAATAATGAACTTGAACTTGAACCATTGATAAATACGGACAAGTATTATGTGGGCATTTCATACGGTCGTTTCATTATAATTGACCATCATTTACCTATCTTTTCTAAAACAGGACCGACACCACTGTCATTGGCTGCAGTGGTTTCCATGGTGACTGCTTGACACTGACTAAGATTATTGACGCTCGGCTAAAGGTACTTTACTGCCTGGATTTTAACCCAACCCTTAATATATTGCAATTTGATTCAATAATTGGATGTCTTTGTTTGCTTAAAATCCTAGTCTTAGTAAAATGTACATGGTTGCATGTTTTAAGATAAGCTGTAATGACCAAATCAGTCTGCAGGCTTACAATTGACCCTGCTTGTTTCTGCCAGATGTACAAACACTCCAACAATAAGATGATGACCAGCGGGGCCATAGCCGCCATGCTCTCCACCATCTTGTACGGCAGGCGGTTCTTCCCTTACTATGTCTACAACATCATCGGAGGACTGGATGAACACGGTATGAACCGTAGCATTATGTACTTAGAATGTAGTTCTATGCAATTTAAACTAATACTGTATCCACCAGTTTGCATTCATTACTTTGTGGTGTTTGTATTGAAAACATAAGTGGTTGCAAGCAGCCATTTGTTAATCTTCCACAGTTCTGAATGTTGCTGTGCCCAGCCTGGGTAGCCAGGTGCAGTAATTTGATAAAAAATGTACAGGGACCAACCGTCTTTTATTTTACAGGAAAAGGAGCGGTGTACAGCTTTGACCCAGTGGGCTCCTACCAGAGAGACACCTACAAGGCTGGAGGATCAGCAAGCGCCATGCTGCAACCGCTGCTGGACAACCAGGTTAGCATGAGTTCTTCATCCAAAGTAAATATTAGCAGGTAGGGAGGGGTCGAGCATCTGGCTCAAGGATGCCTTCTACTGGTAGCCGGCGACATTGGGCTTCAAAAACAGAAACGTCAGCTGGGAGACAAACACGATAAAAACTTGATTATCCTGCCCCCTAGCATTTAAAGAATACAACCTTTTTATGACTTCCTACCCACACACAATAAGGCAATTGTTGTAAAGCTTATTTCATAGAACCTGTGAATATCTCACACCTTCATCTCTTTCTATTTATCTTGTCTAGATTGGCTTCAAGAACATGACTGGTGTGGAGCACGTGCCTCTGTCCAAGGATAAGGCCGTCCAGCTGGTCAAAGACGTCTTCATCTCGGCAGCAGAGAGGGACGTGTACACCGGGGACGCTCTTCAGATCTGTCTCATCACCAAGGAGGGTGTGAAGGAGGAGATGGTCACACTCAGGCGGGATTGAGTTCCCTTGGTCTTCTCTACAATCTCACTTTCCATCACCCTTTTACCGTTTTGTTCATTATACATTCAGTCCCTTGGAATAAGAGTGCTGAACTCAAGGGTTTGCTTATCTAAACAAAAAATGTCTGGGTTCTTTGTCTCCGTCACGTTGGTGTCGTTGAGGTCAAGTGGTTTTAATTAGTAGCCCTACATCAGCCCTGCTATTCTGAAGAGTGCCCTTTCCCGTCCCCCCGGGGAATGTCGCTTGCCTCTTTTCTCCTCCTAGGGGAAAACCACAACCCGAAAACCATCCACGTCTGGATTCTGCTTGTCTTTATTTCACGCCAATATTTTTACGATCTTGTAGAATAAAATGTGCTGAATTTGTTTTTTATTGACTTTGTTTATGCACATATGCAGTCACATTTTCTTTATAAAGCAATTAACTATTACATTTTCAATCTCCGTTAATGATAAGGCACAGTAGATCTAACAGGGAAATTAAGGTTGGTCTGGTATACCTCCATATGTAAAAGCTTAAAGAAATTATTGAACAATAAATATGCTTCTCTCTTTAAGCATAGTTAGATTTATTCGAACAATAAGTTAAGAGGCACTTTTGAGTCATATCCAAACAGAAGTTTAATGTATCTGAACCACTTGATTAACTTTGCAAGTTATGCATTTGGAAAGGCTACTTATTGCACTCACTGAAATGAAATGATGCTGCTCCCGTTTAAAGGCAAACATCAGATTTGTGAATGCCTTCAAAAATAAAAAACATTGCATCTCCAGTATTGTTTAGAAAATGGAGGACTGGTGCTTCTTTGTAGCTGATATGACTGTTTGTCGTATAAAGAGTGCGGCGTCCAGGGCTGGCGTTCTCCCTTTATTGCTTCAGTGTCCTTTGAACTTCCTCATGGACCATCTGAATCATCAGGTTCTTCTCCTCACTAAAATTGAATGGATATGCTTATTTTTACAAATACATAGAATGCTTACGCATTTTTGTTCAAACCACACAGGTGACCAGACTTTTATAGCCAAGACTTTCAATGGAATAAAAAACTCAATTATGACTTTAAATCAGGGTGTATTGAAATACAGCGCGTGTTGTATTTTCTTGAACATAAACCCATGACTGACCCTGAGGAAGTGATTTACAAATCAGAAAAGAATCCACCCAAGGAAATCTTCCTTTTATCTGTCAATCTGGTTAAACTTCTATGAATCGTATGAATGCACATTATAGCATATCTAGTTTACCTTTATAATTTGTTTAATAGCATCTGTGAGTAATACTACTCTACCTTCCTGCCACTTGAGTATGCCAGGTCACCATAAATTCCTTTCTGCAAAGGATACTGTTGCCTTGAACACCCTTTACAGAAGAATTCTATCCCAGGAACACATGCTTGAGTGCTAAGAAACAAGATATGACATACATGAGTAAAAGCAACTTTATTTGCCCCTGCCCTATGCTTTGATTAGTTCATGGATTTAATGACCAAACATTCTTTTACTCACCTATCTTAGAGTCTGCCCAGTTCTGCAATGTTTAAAGAGCTCTTGCTTCCTTTGGAAATGCTGTCTGTAGCGGCAAACTATTTCTGATTAAAGGAAATGATTTACACTTTGGCAGTGCTGGCATATGGATTTGCCCACAAACCAGTTTTTCTAGAATACCAGCAGACCACAGCTTGAATGCTTGATGAAAACAGTACCTCGAACTAGTATTTCATCAAGGTTTTATTCTTTTTGTCCGTATAATAAATAGAAATGCTGAAATTAATCACCAAGACAAGAACTCTATACTCCAATTAATTGACTAACACCACTAGTATTTACAGTGACATTACCAGTAACGCAGTATAGTATAGTCATTCTAGAATAAGCATTTGTTTTAGAGGTCATAAATTCAGCTTGAGATACTCTGGCAAAATGGGGTGCATCATGCCCAACAACAATAATTTAAGATTGAAACCTGTAGATAATTACAAGAATTCAGCTGCATGAAAAAAATGCAGGTATTCATATTACAGAAAGCTATTGAAATGAACCAAAATCTATTTAAATGTAGTAAAGCCATATTTTAAGTGGAACTTCTAATATGCCCAATTGGAATGTCACACTCTTAGCAAATCTAATCCAAACTTTAGTGTTACATATGCTTTAACTGTATGAATGAAATCACACCATTTAAAGTAAACTTAACCGCCAATGCTTGAGCTGGGGGTTCATCACCCTCATCAATAAAAACACAAGAATCCATGATGCCATTTTAACCCAGCTTTATTTATATCAACGTTATACACAACTTTCCATTAAACAATTTAACTGAAAACACAAAAAGACAATCAAAGTGACCTTAGGCATAGTATTGCAGGTTGGCCTTCTTCTTGGCCTGGACCTCAAGGATTCCCTCCATGTAATCCTCATGGTTGAGCTCCGTAGCCCCGCGACGCAGCGCTATCATGCCCGCCTCCACGCACACAGCTTTGGCCTGGGCTCCGTTGAAGTCGTCGGTGCAGCGGGCCAGCTCCTCGTAGTTGACGTCGGCGCTGACGTTCATCTTACGGGAGTGAATCTGCATGATGCGGGCCCTGGCCTCCTCGTTCGGCATGGGGAACTCGATCTTCCTGTCGAGGCGACCCGAGCGGAGCAAGGCTGGGTCCAAGATGTCCACCCGGTTGGTGGCAGCAATCACCTTCACAGGACAAGAGAATGGTTGATGTAGTCAATTCAAAACAAGTATGAAAAAACAACTGGGTTTTGCTTGGCCACTGGAGATGTAATCTAGTCTCACTTCCTAGTGGATTGTTTCTGGCCAAAATGATCCACCAAGTGCCTCCCTATAAGAGTATAGTCGTATTTACAGTTTAAGAATAATGTATAATTTATTATTGTGGTTATATTTTATATGTTTCCATCAGTCTTGATGAGCCATGGGTCTTTGTGAGCCCTGGGTTGGGTCAAGTGCATGACAGTGTCAAACAGAGATGAAGTTGGGAGGAATTACCTTGACTTGCATGTTGGGCTGAAATCCATCGAGTTGGTTGAGAAGCTCCAGCATGGTTCTCTGCACTTCCCTGTCCCCGGCCTTCTCGCTATCAAACCGCTTGGTGCCAATGGCATCCAACTCGTCGATGAAGATGATAGACGGGGCTTTTTCTTTGGCCAAGGCGAAGGCATCCCTCACCAGCTTAGCTCCATCCCCGATAAACATTTGGACCAATTGGGGACCTGCAAGCTTCAGGAAAGTGGCCTTGGTCTGAGCAGCACAAGCCCTGGCCAGCAATGTTTTCCCTGTCCCTGGTGCTCCATACATCAACACTCCCTTAGGAGGCTGGATACCCAAGTTTTCAAACTTCTCTTTGTGGTTCATAGGCAAGACAATTGCCTCTACGAGTTCCTGGATTTGCTTGTCCAATCCACCGATGTCACTGTATTGCTCGGTTGGCCTTTCGTCGACTTCCATGGCCTTGACCCGGGAGTCGTACTCTGTTGGAAGAGTCTCCAGGACCAGATAGGAATCTTTGTTGACACCAACGAGATCCCCAGGCTTCAGTTTCTCTGCATCTACCAGGCCGATCACTGGCAGGAAGTAAGTCTGCCTGGTGGAGGTCTTGATGACTGCGCATTTACCTTTTCTTTGAGAATCAAGATCAATGTTGGCTCCATCTTCCTCCTGGTCATTTGGATCCACGTCCAATAGCTCAATCACATTGGATACCAGGTATGGCAGAGTTTTGTTGACTTTAATCTTCTCGGTGTTTTCTTTTATCTTGTCCTTCATGGCCTGTAATTCGTGCGTCACTCGGAGGACTTCGCTCTTCATGATCTTTATCTCACTGTCCAGCAGACGGGTTCGTTGAACGATCTCATCTGTGGACATTTTAAGCACTTCTTCTCCGATGCCATCTTCCACTTCGTCCCAAACTGACTTGTCACTCAGCGACGCCATCTTTGCTTTGTGGCGAGCTGAACCTCGACACGCCGGAAGTTAAATCTTATTCTTCCGGATGTGGAACTCACGAGCGCAAAGCAGACGGGCATGAAACGACTGCAAATTCTTTACATGTTTTCTACAGTCTATGGTCTTTATATGTTGAATATTCGGTTGTCTTTTGTGGAGTGAAGGCAAGTACTACTGCAAACGAAACCATACTCAGCTTGAGTGCATGTTACGTTAATAGGGCATCAACTTGGAGGGAAGTTTCTCACTTCTCGTGGCGTAACTAGATTCTACATTTGAATGGTTAGCTGCGGATGCTAAGGGAGAGTACTCCGACTAGCCTACTTCTTCTAATCAATCTATATTTGAGTCAGCTTTGCATGCCTGGAAATACAATGCAACAAAGGGTTGCCACACTTCAGTATTGCAATTGCACATTTACATAATTGATATCACTTATTGCAACAATGCAACTAAAGCTAATCTTTAGCAAGCTGTCAATTATTGTATTCGCGCCACTGCAGTAGTTGTATGCCTGTCACTAACAACAGATTTTAAATGTACATGTCTGACGCCGTTTTCAGATTCATGTGTTTAATATTTATTTTATTACTTACTTCCAGAACCCGAATAACAGTAGGCAGCCGGGAAATTCATCAAATTCCGGCACATGGTTGTTGTTGAGTTTTTAGCCTGCACAGACCGACCGACCGCCCTCCAGCCGCTGTGCAGAGTTCATCGTGTCCGTGTGACTAGCAGCCTCCCTCGGTGGCAGCTGTCTCACGCAAGGAAGAGATGGACCCGAACAATACACCCTTTCAGGGGCTGGCGTCCCCACAGGTAAAGACAGTCTTATTGGTTGTTCTCCAGCCCCTAAACATACAATAACATGCATACATAATACAGGAAAGTGTATATATAGACCCCAGATTACATATTATTTATATTGCTACTACACAATCTTATCTTATCTATCTAAAGATGTTGGACATATGGAAATATTTCTGCGTAAAATATCTCGAAGATTTTCCATCTTTTATAATGATTTGCAAATAAGTAAGCATGCATATTTTTATCTCCAGTTTGTCACAAAATTAGACATGGACAATTAAGGGATTTTAAAGCAAAACAAATGACCAAAATTGGACCCATAGCCAAATGCATCGCTAACTATCGAATGTTTACGTGTATCTCCCAAGGGTGCCATGACCCCGGGGATGCCCATTTTCAGTCCAATGATGCCATATGGCTCTGGCCTGACCCCCCAGCCGGTTACCAACACCAACAGCCTGTCCATCCTAGAGGACCAGCAGAGACTGCAGCAGCAGCAACAAGCCCAGCAGGCCAACGCAGGTGAAAATATGATGTGGCCCTATATTACAACTCCCACTTATTAAATCACAAATGTTGCATCACTATTCGCTTTTTTAAATGGACTTGCTGCGAGTACCCGGTGTATGTGTATAGATATAGGCATGTTGTTTATCTTCCTGAACTTAGTATGTTGCATGTTGTCATCGTTTTGTAGGTCTTGCAGGTACGTCGGGTCAGACCCCTACGTTGTTCCACTCCCAGACCGTTGGGGGGTCCACCACTACTGCCCTACCAGGAAACACCCCCCTGTACAACACACCGCTAACCCCCATGACACCCATCACTCCCTCCACGCCCGCCTCGGAGAGCTCCGGGATCGTACCACAGCTGCAGTAGGTTTACCACAGACACGTTGGTGTAGCCGTTTCTGTCAGTCTGTGTAACAATGACCTGACTGCAGACTTGGCAGCGTACAGGCTAGTCTAGTGGTCAGGGTGCTCAACCCCCCTCGCCGAAAAAGCAATGCATTCTATCCCTAATATCTGCAGCCTATACTTGCAGAAATCCTCCAATAGCCTGTAGCGATCCTCGCGTTAGATGATTAACCCCTACCTAGTCCTGATCCCTGAATGCTCTGATGGTTACTTTGGCTGAATGATAAAATAGTACAAAGTGAATCTTAATCTGATTGTTGTCAGAGGCTTGGCTACACTATTCCGAAGCCACTCAATGAACTCTTTAATTAATTAAACGGAATAGATTTTCGGCAGAGTCAAGATAAGACCAAGACATTAGTCGAAATCAACCGGGGCCCCGCAATTGTATCCACACTTGTGGCTCCACATCTGTAACATTGGGACCTGGTTGCTGGCCGTAGCACTTCTTCGGCGTGATGGTGACCTGTTTCTGTTGTACTGTATTCCAGTGAAATGCCTCAGAGTACGACGCAGCATGAGCAACTGGTGCTTAGCATGGACAAGGTCGTCCTTCAGTTTGAAGGCCTTCCCTCGATCTTTTTTGATTAAGCGTTGGCTTTGAGGGCCTTATCCAAGCTCTATCTGCCACAACAGGACCTGAAGAGCCCATCATTAAGCTACATTCCAACGTTTTCTTAACATGCCCGATTCACAAGAATCGATCTCCCGTTTGCATTGCCATGGCCAGAGACTAGAATGAGGTTATCAAATTGCCATTTTTGCCAGTTACTAAATGCAATATTTGGCCTGGGTAATGTTGAATGAAATTCATGTATTTTTCTCTACTCCTCTCCTGCTTGTAGGAACATTGTATCAACCGTGAATCTGGGCTGTAAACTTGACCTCAAGACCATCGCACTGAGGGCTAGAAACGCAGAGTACAACCCCAAGGTGCGAAGAGAACTCCATTTGGAGACCTTGGTTCAATGCTTTGTTATTGTCTTTAATCTTTTCTTAATGCATGCTTGTGTTTTTTATTATTAATTAATTTCTATGATATTGTCCAACTAGGCCTGTACCGTCCCTATGAGGCGTTTCCAGACCCCTATATTCATCCTCTTTTTCCGGTGTCTCCCCGTCTCAGCGTTTTGCGGCCGTCATCATGAGAATACGAGAGCCCCGCACCACGGCCCTGATCTTCAGCTCTGGGAAGATGGTATGCACTGGAGCCAAGAGGTGAGCCCCTACCGCATAATCCACCGCAATCTCGGTTGCAATACTGAAAACGGCTCCCAATACATTCCAGTAAAATTACATCAAATACATTGCAATAAGATTGCATCCAATCAAAGTATAACATCTTGTTTGATTCCCTCCCTCCCTCCCTCCCTCCCTCCCTCCCTCCCTCCCTCCCTCACTCCCTCCCTCCCTCCTCGGGTGCCAGTGAGGAGCAGTCGAGGCTAGCGGCCAGGAAGTACGCCCGCGTGGTGCAGAAGCTGGGCTTCCCAGCCAAGTTTCTGGACTTCAAAATCCAGAACATGGTGGGCAGCTGCGACGTCAAGTTCCCCATCAGGCTGGAGGGCCTGGTCCTTACCCACCAACAGTTCAGCAGGTAACCGCATGTGCCATAACATCCACTGGCTCCAGGCTCACTCCTTCTGTCTGCTTTAGGGATTAGCTCGACGATGGAAAAAATCATAATCATTAATATTTTAGTCAATATCGAAATCACGATTATTCAAACGATTATTTTTTAGTATGAAAACATGATTAATTTATTTAGCCTTTCTCTCCAAAAAAACGCTTAAACTGAGAACTTTAAAATCTCCCCTTAAGCCCTAATTGGAACCAGCTAGAACAATTAGCTAGAGCTGGGTTTGTGATAGCACTCGATACTTGATTTTCCAGGTATTGATTCCGGTATTTGTGTGTTCTTTTGGTGTGTCTAACATCTGTCCCTCTGTCTTTGTTCTAGTTATGAACCTGAGCTTTTCCCAGGTCTCATCTACAGAATGATTAAACCTAGAATCGTCCTGCTCATCTTTGTCTCTGGGAAAGTGGTTCTAACAGGTAATCTTGGCATTGTACCTCCTTCTATAACCAATCATTTGTTTGATTATGTGTCTTGTGGTCAGTGTATAGAGTCCCCAAGTAAGGTCAAGGCAACCTGTTTATACACACAAAATCATACAGAATCAAAAGCTTTCTGTATATTCGTATCCTTTAATGAGCCCTGCAAGAACAGATGAGAGGCCTCAATAATATGCATATGATGCATTACCCAATCTGGTTTAGAATGCAATGGAAGAACCCTTTTTGAGTGTCAATTAAACATTTACTGACACGGCACCTGAGACAACTTGAGGCAACAGGATTTACTGCAAGTACTAATATCATCTCTGTTTCTAGGTGCCAAGGTGAGGGGAGAGATTTATGAGGCCTTTGAAAACATCTACCCCATCCTGAAGGGCTTCCGTAAAACAACGTAGACAACCCCCCCCCCCCCCCCCGCGCTTAATTTTTGTACTTTTTTTAGAACATCAGATTCAAATCTATATATTGACTTTCAAAAAGCGGACTGCCTTTTGGGCTGATGTACATGGATGTAAAATTTGCGCAACAAGGTCACGTTGTTTTAAGTGGTCTTGTTCGGATTTGGGGACGTGCCATTCGGTGCCATTGGGAGGCTGCTGTCCTACGTTCAACCTCCAAATGACCATCCTGGTATCACACGGTTTTGATGATCTCGTCCTGATCATCATATTCACTTTTTTTACGGTGATGACGAGAAGTACACCTGTTCAGAAAGTACGGAAGGGGAAGAAAGCCAGAGATGTCAACTTATTTTTGAGGAATAGGACACACGTTGACACGCTGGAAACCAATCGAAGACTTCTTATCTCTTTTGTTCATAATTTCTTTCTTTTTTTATGGACCTGTCACTGCACATTCCATTCTGTATTCAGTTGAATTTCGTAGCATTTCATTTTCAAACATGAAGTGCCAGTTTTAAATCGATGAGCTTAAATTCAATCCATGTATAAATAAAGAAACCGCCAAATTCTTAGGTCCAAGTTTATCCATTTGAAAATTGTAATTGGTTGGTTACAACTTGTTTGCATTTGAGAAAACACATGACGAACATTTTATCTTTTGGCATGGCATTGAATTTTTTTAAAGATAAATAAACACTTTTTTTTTTTTTTTGTAAGGACATTAAGCTTTTGTATTATCCACTGGGAAGTGTTTCTTTTCTGGCTTAAGAGCAACTATTGAGGGTTAAACCTTTTGTGTAGGTGATTTAAGTAAGTGAACTCCATGGAAAAAGCCCCTCCCCTTTTTCTGGCAGACTCAATTGTTTCCTTTTAATAGCACTGACGGTTTAATGGTTGAACGAACTATGCATGTTATGTTTGTAAGTTCTTTGTATTGTCCTGAAGTTTTGAATTTTTTTGGATATTTAAGTCATTAATGCTAACAGATTTCCTGGAAATATGCTCATGGTTGGTCAGACTTGCTAATAACCTCAGCTAAATTCAATGTCCTTTTTCTTTGGCACTGCTTGTGTTACATGCATGTCTCACTATTTAATTGTAGTCAGTTTTATTTCAATGTTTTCATTAGTTTCACTCACATGACAAAGTTGCAAAGTAATTGGAGAAAGGTACCTCAGCTCTTGGATTGAAATAAGCACTATTACAAAACGCAGTCTTTATTCTGGCTTCAAATTGGATTTCTGGTTGTAAATAAACATATCTAAGGATTGTTTGTGTCAATATCCATTTTGATGTAGATGTTTTTTGGTAGTCAGTGAAAATATCAGACACTTTATCTTAAAATATACATAACATATGGACATAAGCAATAGTGGATCATAGCAACCAATAACTTTATTTTGGAAAATGTTTCAATTGATTAATGTCCATCTGGATCATAGTGGAGGAAAGGTTTATTTTGCTTGCTATTTAGCCAGACCCAGAAAACTTGTTACTGGCATCTACATCACATGCCAGGAGATCAGAAAATACTGAACCTTGAGGTTTTCTCTGTGGTTGGCTATCTAGAATAGTATGGTTGTATGCAACTTTTAAGAGCTAGCCCATATATTTTAAAGAACGAAAGCCGATAAAATATGTTGATGTTGAAAGTAACCATACTAACTTCAAGAAAAGCATGTTCAGAATCCAAAACTACCGGTAGACTATTTAGCCATTCTCTGATATGCCTTGCTCACAAGTCTTAAATCTTCATTACCAATCATAGACGGTGCCTGTTCGGTTGTGTCTGTATATGTAAACAATGCTATTTTGGTTCTCCAGTCCAGAATCAAAATGAGGGTTCACACAGCCTCCATATGATCGGTGTCCGGTTATTCTGATTCAACTTTGAAGCGCAGGTACATCTTCCATCGGTCTAAAGCTGCTGCTCTGAGCTGAAGTCCTGCTTCCAAAGGAACTCTCTGCAGTATCCTTCAGTATTACAGCTGACAGAGCAACTGTACACAGCTAGCGTGCCCCAGTCGATACTGGCGCCAGTAGAATCCACTCGCAGACTGTTTAGCAGCTGTGGCATCACCTGGAAACATTTGATAGGTTTCATGGAGGGCATAGCATTAGCATTACTATTATTAATATGTGTGTGTGTAACATGCAATTTTTAAACCCAATGCACACATTGTTTGACACACATTAACTGCTTTTAGATGATTTAAGTGAATCTCTACTGAGGATATAATGAATAGCACTGAGTGAGGAGTCAACATGGGCTACCTGGAACTCAAAGGACCTCTTGGCACCACAGGTGCATGATGGGATATCATGGTCGGACGGGACATGCTGGGAGGAGACCCATAAGGGACATCCTGCTCTACTGTACCGCAGCACCTAAAGAGGACAGAAGCAGGAAGAAGAATAGTGGCCATGTACCAATACCAAACCGTCACCATTTTCCCTAATGTTGGAATTCATTCAGCAGTAATTCTTGGAAAGTAATGGTAAGATCTGTTATGCAACTGGAAATTAAAGCACAAATCTTTTCTGCATCTGTCCTATTTGACTGTACTGTTCTTTACCTGGTCTGGTTCTGCTGCGGTCCTCCTTCTAAACCGCTGGAACACCTTGCTGTCTTGGGTCTCGTGCGTGGCCATCTGCTCAAGGTCTACCTCTGCCAGCGCTGAGTGAGTGACCACAGGGAGGGGAGTGTAAAGATACACGAGGAGGACTCCAGACCCACATACATGGCTGCTCTTTAAGGACTAATGGATGCCTGTTCATTGTTTTGTTACAACTTTACCCAAAATTAACATGCAAAGCAATTACTTTACTGAGATAGGGTAAAGGATCATCGGAACATAAGAGCATGAATATCATTATTGTACTTCGTTTAAGAATGCTTGATTCTGATTGGCTGGGAGGAGGGCATTAACCCGGCAGGTTGCCCGCTGACTTGTCTGTTGTACTTGCTGACTGAGCACAGCGTCATAAAATACTAGATCAATACGCCTCTTGTAATGTTTTCTATCACAGAAATTTCAAACATGAGATCCATTGTAAAAGTAAACCTTGTTTAAAAAGTTTCTTAAATGTGTTGGAAAACAATTGGGGGGTCAGTCGATATAGTTTTGCAAGAGAGATGCAATGTAGCAACTATGTTATTAAACTAGTGATCAGACGCAGCCTTGTGTGGTTGCTATAGAAACTAATAAGCCATAGCTGAGCTAACGTTATTCACTGTAGTTCTAAACATTGCAGCGTTATTACTTTGAGTGAGTATGTAACTAAAATAGCCCAAATATAAAATATTTGGCCAAATAATTTTGTTTTACATTTATTGCAAATAACAATTATTTGGAATAAGGAACGCATGTTTGATCGATCGTAATTAAAGGGGACTACTTCATGAGGGAGATGAACTCAAACAGACTATACATTTAATAAGCATGTGATACGAATAAGAAAAAGCATAATTATTAAAGTATTTTAATTGTTTTATTATAGAATAAATGGTTGAATAAATGGGATAATCACCTCAAGGCAGGGCAATAAACAGTTTGATATGCCCGGCTCGTGGAATGGAACCACCCTTGACTTCGTTTCAGGCGGTAAGCCGTCCACGAACCAGGCATATCAAACAGTTTATTGCTCTGCCTTTCGGTGATTATCCCTTACTTATTTTCTTCAGATCAAAGAAGTTTCTAATCAGAAAATGAAGTTGCTACTTATGTCAGCTGTAATTTTGCCCAAATATCATGGAGGTATATGCAGCAAAGCAATGCATTGACAAGTATGTAAATTGTACAGATTGATGCTATCTCCCTCAGCTAGCTATGTATTTCGGTGGGAGATTAACCCAAATCTAAGAAAATAAAGTTATGTGGACAACAATAGAGGAGAAGACCCAGGAAGAGATATCACTGAGGCACAATGCCTTCACCCACACATCACCAGCTCACCGTCTGCCAAAGGTGCCCCACTTTCAGTCTTCAGTGCCCCCTCCACCTCTGCGTTCTCCTCTTCCTCCACCTCTTCCTCCACCTCGTCCTCTTCCTGCTCCACATCCCTTTCTTCCGGCTCAGTGGCCAGCTCAAATTCAGGAAATAGGATTAGCGATGCCGCGTCATTGGATGCCTCTACATGGAAAGACAGATGATTAACAGGTAAGTGTCGTACATATCCTGGGTAAAATGTTATAAGTGAAACAAGAAACCGAGATGAAACAAGTGATCCATTGCCTATTATTAGCAGCGAGCCTTGACTTAAAAATGCTCAGCATTTAAAAAAAACCTGGCACATCCACCATTGTTGCAATACCACACAGAAGAACCACCCATGCGGATACGTACCCTGGCTGCCACAGGCCTTCTTGTGCGAGTGTTTCCAGTGGAGTGTCTGGTGATGCTTGCTACAGTAGGTTATGTTGTGACAACGGGAGCAGGCTTTGTTGCCAGGGCAACCACACACCCAGCATAGCTTCACCCCAGTAACGGGTAACACCACTTGGTCATTGTCAGAACCGCTAGACTCTCCATTGTCTGAAATATGACAAAAAGTGAGACATTTAGCATTCTGCACACCTCCTTTGATGGATAAATTACCACGGATATCCATTTAGAGAAACAAACCTGGCGGAGGGTCAAATGGATAGAAGTCATTCACCCTTGGGAGCTGGCTTCTGAATACTGATGGAAAAAGGAAAAACATTTTTAGGGTTAGAAGAGATTGGTGAAAATGGAAAATACAATTAATTGGAAAATAAGATCAGGTGAATGGCATGTATTCCAACTAACGTAACCCTATGTAAGCATGGTACATTTAAAAGAGTATTTCAATACCTTTCATACAGCTGCCGTCATTGCGTGAGTAGCATTCAGGAGTTTTGCAGCAGAATAAAAACAGTGCTCTATGGAAGCTTCTTTCCTGCCCAGAAATCGGGGCATACACCTAGAGCAGATACAAAGGTACACCCATTACAATGGTTTTTCAGAGGGGGGGGTGTGCATGTCGCTTCACTCCGGAATTGCACTCACCTGCAGAAGAAAGACCATTGGCAGTTGGCATATATCACACTCCAGCCCAGGCAGAGAGGGGACATCTCTATAGCCGAGCCATGCTGGCTTCCCCCCGACTTTGCTGGGGAACTGTGGACTGCGAAGCTCCCACGCTTCCGCCTCCTCCACAAATCCCAGAATCACTTCCATTTCTTGTTCTGTGTTGGGTTTGCCGCCAGACATTTTTTTTCCAATAACAGCTGAGCGGTTTTAAATATCTAATACACAACGTCAGCTGTCAAACACCACAACACACCCACATGCCTCCTGTGTACGTTGGCAAAAACCATCCGGGTGAGCAGCAACAGTGAACAAACTATGGTTCCATACAGATACACATTTATATGAACACCATATAATACTTTCTACCACGTTAAATCGCAACAATTACATCTCTGTAGAATTCATTGAAAATATTTTATCATACATTACAGGTAGATAAACAGAGACGGAAGTCTTCAGTTATCTAATTCAGTACAATAAGTGATTATAAGTGAAAACAAGTTATTCATTTGTCCACTAGATGGAGGAAAATACTTGTTTCTGTTAAACACACTGTGGCCATGGCGCTAGCTGGGGGCCGTCACTTTTACAGAGGCGGTGTGGGGGGGGACAATAGTTGTAATACTGATAAAGAAAGCGAGAAGGAAAGAAAGAGGGTCGGAAGGAGGATTGTAAAAGAGTATCTTAAGATATTCGTCTACTGACCTTTTAGAAAATATTGAAATTACAAGTATCCATATTTCAAGAGTCACTATTTGGCTTGTCACTTATAGGGCGACCCTTATATGTATTATCTCTCTCCCCCTCTCCCCGTGGCTCTCCCCCCGACTCCAGAGAGTATGTGATGTCATCCTGTTGACGAGCAGAGGAAGCGGCAGGGTGTGTGGGTCGGGGGCGCGAGCTGGGTCGGGCCGAGTTGACTGGAAATATTCTTTTGATCGGAACCGATGAACGAAACAAGTCTTTTTGGATTAGGTTACAATTCAACGTCACTGTAAAACAATCGCTAAACCTGTCTCTATTTGACACCAACTTGAAGTTGAAACTTTATTGTGTAGCCGACACTATGGATACTAAATCGACATTGACAGATCAACAGAGAAACTTATTTGGAGATGCCAGCGGAATAATGAGGTATTTAAGAAGTCGGCCAAACCAGGAGTGAATGTGTTACTTGGGTCTCCTGTAGCCTACGTATCATTCACAAGCCAATGCCTCCGCGAGGTGAGGGACCATGTAATCCAGCAGCGGCGTCCCCTGCCCCCCCTGTCCCGCCGAGGAGATTCCGAAGCCGGGACAAGGCTTCCGGGAGAACCCACAAGTCATGGCCAGGGTTGTGGGGGAACGGAGGGGCGCAGAGGAGGGTGAAGTGTGTGTTTGTAGGCGACGGAGCTGTAGGAAAAACCAGCCTGGTGGTCAGTTACACCACCAATGGTTATCCCACAGAATACGTCCCCACTGCGTTTGACAATTTCTCAGGTAGAGCTCGTATAACTTGTTTTCCGTACCCTGTAATTGTACAGTTGTTGGGTCTGATTGATCTGTTCTTATACATTTCACTAAATGTGTTATGTGTATTCATTAACATGCAAATGTATAGTTATTGGATCAGGTTGGTCTGGTCTGATTCATCCTAACTAAATGTTATTTGTTTCAGGAAAACCGAGTAGACCGACAATTGTATTTCATGAAGTGATCAGTAGATAGTTTCCACTGTTGTAATAACTTTGGTATGTGGTGTGTGGGATGGATGTAATCTATAGCTGTGGTGTCCGTGGATGGCCAGCCAGTCCAACTTCAGCTCTGCGACACAGCTGGCCAGGTATGAGGTATCTAATAAATTGTTATATATATATATATATATATATATATATATATATATATATATATATATATATATATATATATATATATATATATATATATATATATTGTTATTCATAGTTGATTAAATTGTTGTATTATTATAAATAATAAATGGGTAATTCGTTTTTCAGATGAAATGTTCATGGATATAAAAAATACCTGCATTCCACCACAACTGAAGACAGTTGTGGTGTATATTATATATATATTATATTATATTAAATCCACACACACTCATACACACACTCACACACGCACACGCACGCACACACACAGCAACACTTGCTTCCCCTTACTCTCTCTGGCTCCCTTCCTCTCTCTCTCTGTCTCTGTCTCTCTCTCTCTCTCTCTCTCTGTCTCTCTCTCTCTCTCTCTCTCTCTCTCTCTCTCTCTCTCTCTCTCTCTCTCTCTCTCTCTCTCTCTCTCTCTCTCTCTCTCTCTCTCTCTCTCTCTCTCTCTCTCTCTCTCTCTCTCTCTCTCTCTCTCTCTCTGTCCTTGTACTCCCAGGATGAGTTTGACAAGCTACGGCCCCTGTGCTACACCGACGCCGACGTGTTCCTGCTGTGCTTCAGTGTGGTTAGCCCCGCCTCCTTCCAGAATGTCCCTGAGAAGTGGGTACCGGAGATCCGCAGACATGCCCCCTTCACACCATTGGTCCTTGTGGGGACACAGTGTGACCTCCGGGAAGACGTTAAGGTGTGTGTGTGTGTGTGTGTATGTGTGTGTGTGTGTGTCTGTGTGTCTGTGTGTCTGTGTGTGTGTGTGTGTGTGTGTGTGTGTGTGTGTGTGTGTGTGTGTGTGTGTGTGTGTGTGTGTGTGTGTGTGCGTGTGTGTGTTCAGCCGTCAATCATCAATCACTGATAAACAATGAAACAAACAAATAGTCCAAAAAAGCGATTTACATACATATTATCAATGGTGGATTCAGATATATGTCACTAAGGAGCAGGTAGGATCTTTGGGATTTTGCTCAAGGAGAAACGCCATAACAATAGTCTTTGTCGTCTTCCTCAAGGAGTAACACCATAACCATAGTCTTTGGCGTCTTCCTCAAGGAGTAACACCATAACCATAGTCTTTGTCGTCTTCCTCAAGGAGTAACACCATAACCATAGTCTTTGTCGTCTTCCTCAAGGAGTAACACCATAACCATAGTCTTTGGCGTCTTCCTCAAGGAGTAACACCATAACCATAGTCTTTGGCGTCTTCCTCAAGGAGTAACACCATAACCATAGTCTTTGGCGTCTTCCTCAAGGAGTAACACCATAACCATAGTCTTTGCCGTCTTCCTCAAGGAGTAACACCATAACCATAGTCTTTGGCGTCTTCCTCAAGGAGTAACACCATAACCATAGTCTTTGTCGTCTTCCTCAAGGAGTAACACCATAACCATAGTCTTTGGCGTCTTCCTCAAGGAGTAACACCATAACTATAGTCTTTGGCATCTTGCTTAAGGAGAATCCAAGGCAGTGTTCTGTGGGCGTTTGGGGAATCGAACCCATTACCTCATTCAGCTTGGAGTCAAACTCGGCCCACTATGCTATCCTGCCCCCACTGGAAATATTGTGAGGCAAATAAACGAATTAACTGTGTTGCCTCTCCAGGCATTCATTTAATTTTCTTACATTTATTTCTTAAATAATTATATGTAAAACGGGATGTGGATAATTACTTTACAGTTGAAATTAGCTCATGTATAAATTCATATTATTCTGCTATTTTATTATTATTATTACGTCACTTTCGGATTAGACACTTCCTGTGAAGTCTCTTCCTGTTAGACTTACCTGTGTAGAAGTTATGGCAGACATGTGAATCATCTGAATGTAATCTGCTAGCATCCACTTGGAAGCATCAAAGAGGCAATGCCGTAAGTTTGTTAATTGTTAGAGGATGTTAAAAATAATATATTATGGTGGATTAAAAACGTTTTGGATAGCAATTGTGCACAAGCTAATGTAGAATATCTACATACAGTGTTAGACAGTTAATATTATTATTTACAACTCTGCACAACGTGATATTTAGTCATAAATGGACACAAAATATTTTTGTATTCTTTTATTTGCAGTTTTCGCCGTCTGTTGATGAGGAAGTGTGACAGTAAATGGTCAACCCTACTATGACTGTCTTCATTGGCTACGTTTTTAACTCTGTGTTTAGTCAGAGTTACAACACACTGCACGAGAACACTACATTAACTCTCCCACCCTTTTGTCTCCCCTGCGTCGATCCTTGTAGGTTCTGATTGAGCTGGCCAAGTACAGGGAGCGCCCCGTGGAGATGGCCGACGCCAGGGACTGTGCGGTGGCGATCGGCGCCGTGGCCTACACTGAGTGCTCCTCGCTGACCCAGAAGAACCTGAAGGAGGTGTTCGACACGGCCATCGTGGCCAGCCTGCAGGACAACGGAGCCGGCCCGGCCCGGGGGAGCAAGCACCGGCGACGGCAGCAGCAGACGGCCCGCAAGAGGAAGGACCTGTCCAAGTCCTGGTGGAGGAGGTACTGCTGTGTGGCCTGAGTGAAGACCCCCCTCCTGGACCTAGGGTGTCCCCCAAGGTCTTGCCTTCTGGGCGGTGTTTGGGTCATGGTTGAACCAGAGACTTGCTGAGGAGGGGCGATGTGAGGGGGACGTGGTCTGTCGTCTCTCGTCTCCTTCAGGTTGTCTTCTCCACCGTTTGTTTTTGTACTACTGAGCCATGTCTGAATGAAGAGGTTTTGGTGTCATGAATCTGAGGTGACATTAGGGTCTTCCTTAAGTTGAGGATTGGTTCCTGTCCAAGCGCTTCAGTGTGGAAGGTACTGCTTCTGTATCAAGGAATTTAAACATGAAACTGACTAAAACCATGTTCATGAGCAGCGCTTTAATCGGCTGTGGTGTTCCCATAGCCGTTTACTGGTTCAAAGTACCCTAAACTACTCTAAACCCTAGAGTGTGTCTCGGATCCTAACTTCCTTTGTTTGGCTACAGTGTATTTTGTTTCTTAATGTTTGTAAATGCAGAAAGACAATCTACTTCCTTGGTTCAAATGTCCAGCATGCTTCTAATATAAAGGTTCTTGAGTTGAAGGTACTTGTAGAAACCACATGCCTCAGACTGATGTTTGGATCAGCAGCCGTTTGTATTCAATCTGACTAGATCAAACTAGGTCAAATCGGTCCAAATCACATTGTTGTGTTACGCCAGGACCTTTTTGCAGAATGCTTAAACTTAGTTAAAATATGTTTCTCTTTGATTAGGGGATTATTGAACCATTACATTAGGACTTTTTGTTACAGCAATGGTTGAAACACTGGGCCAAAAAAAATATTTCCAAGGTTTGGAAAATGGATCACTGATTTCAGATGTTGTCTAGTTGGGTTACATTGATTCAGTTAGTTTACAATTCTGTGATTTTATCATATTATTACTGTTTTTATTAAGCACAATGTTGGCAGAGATCACAAACACAATGTTCCTATGCAATCTTTGGCTTTATTACTTTTTTTGCAACTGTACAGCATCATTATCTCACTTTTGTGACACACATGTCATGCTCAATCTAATCCCTAGTATTGACAAACATCTTGTCAAGCAAGTGGTCACATGATAACCGGCTCAGACTAGCTTTCAACCCCTACCTCCTTTCAGACCTAAACAAATACTCAAATCTTTTGTGATATACACAACGTATTAGTTTCTGCCATGATTCTCAAGTATGGGCCCTTGAGAATCATATGACTGAAGTTGTCCTTTTGAAATGGTCACTTGTCATTTATATTGTTTTGGAAGTAAAGAGTTGCATTCTGCACAATGCATACCGTGCACAAATGTTTATCACACACATTTATATAAATGTAAAACATTTTAAATCCATCCACCGAAAATGTAATCTTTGTAAAGAGCTCTTTTAGTTGTCCCCAAACGTTGTCAATAAGGTTGAACCAGTGTTTGCTTTCAGTACTTCAAGCAGCATTCCCATGAAGATTATCCCTCACTGTTAGTCAGCTTGTGAGTGCTGGAGTAGGCTGACTTTTGCCTTGAGATTCAACTCACCTCAGCTCAGTCTCTTGTAAATGAAATTGGGTCAACCCGAGAAGTCAGCCAAGCAACTCATCATACTGTGTTTGTTTTGTGATATAAATCATAACCCATGATAGTCAAACTATCTTTTGTAATACTGAATTAATCATTTTATATTATACAAATACGATGACTACGTGATTACCCCATAGCCTCTTTCGTAACCAACCCAACACCCAACAGCTGTTGGGGTCAAACACTTGCCACAGTACAGCTTGAATTTGGCCTAACCTCCAATCCATGCCCTGCTGAAATGTTGTCTTTCACAACCCAAACTAAAGTACAAAGTCAGATCACACCAGAAGGCAGGTTGTGTCTCATTGGAAGGTATGGACGTTTTTATGGCGGTTGCGGCTTGAATGTGTATCTCAGAGTGAATGAGTTGGCTGTTGCTAGCTCCCACTCGTGATGGCAAATCCATTGTTTCTGTTGCGGGCATAGGCATAATACAATGCTTGTTTGTGTGTGTGTGTTTGTGTGTGTGTGTGTGTGCAGGGAGTTTCTGGTGGAGTTAAGAAAGTAGGCTGAAGTGCAAAGGTCTCCGTAATGGCTCACACTTCTACGGTATATCAAATTCTCCACTTGAATCAGATGGAGTGCAACGCCGGTGTACGTTTCATATCGTCTTGGTTTCAGCTGTGGAGTAGAGCTGCAGAACGGAGCTGTGCTGTCAATCTCGTCTCAAATGTTAAAGATTAGAGCTTTGATGAGCAGCAAAAGATTGTGTGTGTATACAGCAGGGCTCGGCTATGTTGGGGGGAAACAGCTCTCAGAAAGGGTGTTATTGTGTGGGAAGAAAAGAAGAAGGAAGGCCTGTGGCCGGTGATGTCCTTGGAAAGGGGAGTGGATGTGCAAGGCTAACGTCTCAAGATGTCGCTGATTGTTGGAGGTTCCCAAATAACTCAGACGATAAGCCCTGTGTCTCACACACTGTCGACGACAGTGTCTGTGTGTGTGTGTGTGTGTGTGTGTGTGTGTGTGTGTGTGTGTGTGTGTGTGTGTGTGTGTGTGTGTGTGTGTGTGTGTGTGTGTGTGTGTGAATGATGAGAATGACATGCAAATTTAAACTGACATGGATTTATTGTTTTTAATGTTCAACGTTGCATAATGCTAACGGAGACTCGCTTCACATCTCAAAGAGAAACAACCAGGCCGTCCAAACTGCTGTGAAACCAGTGTTCTACTCGGTAACCACCAACTCATGACTCATGACCGCCATGAGCACACTTCAAATGGGTTTAAATGCTTTACTTGATTAATTGAACTGATGTATTGTTGTACATGTTTGTACAGATGTTTTATACCTTTCATAATAAATGAATAATGATATCACCATGATGTTTTTTGCGGTTTCATTCCAAATCAGGGCACATCGCTTGCCGTTACTGTACTGACCAAACTTACCCATGAAACCTTGTATCTTCCATTTCGAATGTCGTTTTCAACAAATGTTTGTTTTACCTTAAAAGTTTCAATATACTCTGAAATACTAATATTATACATACGAAAATGATGTTATGTGAAAAGCTTTTTGTTGCAATTTGTAAAAAATTACATCTATTTATTTTTAATGTGGTTTTGTATAAAATATTTGCTTGCTCAATTAATAGTGGTTTAAAACATGTGTTTTTATACTCAGCCTGTTTTTATTTTATTCATGTGGTGTTATGTGGGCATTCACTTCAGTCCAGCTTGCTTGGTGTAAACAACGTGTGTGACGGCTCTGCTGCACTGGACCATCAGGGAAGAGGAGGATATGCATGGAGCACTCAGACACTCAGACAGAGCAGAATAAAGGCGCAACAACACCTGGACACACGCAATTATGATTATAAAGAAGGGGCTGGTTCTATAGGGGTGATATGGGATGTTATGGTTCTATAGGGGTGGTGATTCTATAGGAGGGGATGGTTCTATAGGGGTGTTATGGGATGTAATGGTTCTATTGGGGTGGTGATTCTATAGGGGGGGATGGTTCTTTAGGACGTTACAGTTCTATAGTGATGGTGATGTATTTCTTTGCTATTATGGTACGTGGGTTTGTGTGTGTGTGTGTGTGTGTGTGTGTGTGTCTTTGTGTGTGTGTGTGTGTGTGTGTGTGTGTGTGTGCGTGTGTGTGCGTGTGCATGTGTGTGTGTTTTGATATCTCTTACCAATCAAAGTTCAAATATGATTGCAGCAAATCTAATATAATAAAATCAAACAAATCACACAGCTATTCTTGATGAAAGGTAGAGAGATTGACTGATGATAAATAAAATAAAAGAGGGTTGAGAGGAGAGTATGAGAAAGAAGTAAATAAACAGATTGTAGCCATAATGGCAAGATAAGTGTCCTAAAATATCAAAGGGGAGTATTTACAGAAAATAAACTCGTAACAGAGGGCTGATTGAGTTAGAGCCATGGAAACAGTGGAGGCAGATGAGAACAAAGGACCATTCAGATCGGACAGAGCAGTTTCAACTTCTCTATTTATCTAGTCACTTGAGAGGAATATTTGATATCATTTTATATAATCCTAAGGAATATTGCAACTATTTAAATTGTTACAAACATACACATTTAAAAAAAAATTAAACCGTTTTCATTTTAAACTGGAGGTCAATTTTCATTTTTTAAAGACTAACAGTAATCACTGTTTTGGTCAGTTAAATCAACATTAACGGAACAAAATAATAGAAATGTAGTTAGATAAAAGATGAGGTCAAGACATTAATTTGGTGTTAATTATATACCCATTTACTGAGTATTTTGTCCAGGACATTAATGTGAATTAAAAAGAAGAGAAAGAATCAAAACGATCTGTTTCTTCTGCATCAACCTAACACAACAGTGGCCTATGTTATCAGGCATTATCTCGCTGTGCAAACACACACCATCCTAAGCGCACACAGTGCTAACAAAACACAATCCTGCTAGTTTGAATCATACTGCTGGAATTTTGTTGAGCAGGGGAAACTTGTGTCTGTTTGGACTTTATCTCGAGATTCTATTTTTTTTTTCTCTACTCGGCTTCATCAGACTATGCAGACAAACACACACACAAACACCCCCCCCCCCCCCCCCCCCCCACACACACACACACACACACACAAGTGTGTCTTCAATTATTGCAATGTCTGTCATGAGATGCATTTCCATCGTGTGTGCACATGCATCAATAGAGTGCCTCTATTCACACAATATACACATCTTTCCACTCAACCTAATATAATGGCGGTCTGTTGATATAGGCTACTATGGAAAATATTTCTGAACCAACAGAAACCATCCAGAGGTAAAAGGAGTAAGGTTAGATATCCATGTCACATGCTTATCTAAGAATGTGATGATTTATTACAGAGCTATTTCATATCACAAGACCGGTGTAGCAGTAACACCCTGGTACGGATGAATATTATATTGTACTTTTAATCTGTATGAAACGTCTCTGAGGGGGGCATTACACATCGATTATTATTCAGTTTGACACCATCTTGTCCTGATGTTTCAATAATGAGTAACACACACATACACAAGTACAGAGGGGGAAAGATCTCCCTCCTACTTGTCTCCAAACAAGATGCAACCAGCTGCTGCGCGCACACGCATGCACGCACGCACACACACGCACACACAAGCACACAAGCACACACACGCATGACTAAAGGAGAGATCTCCCTCCTACTTGCCTACAAACCAGATGCAGCCAGCTGGTGTGCGCATGCACACGAGTTAGGGTGCATCAAAAAACGCAATTCTTGAATTTTGATATGGCTGGGTGGTAAAAGTGTTCCAATATATGTAGAAACAACACATGCAAAATATTTTTCCAGTACATGATGATTTAGGGTTGCCACCACAACCCTAATTTTGTTGGATAAAAGCGCTCAATGGTCGCCATAGAGATCTGAGGTAAACAATACTACAGCTCAAGAAAACTGAGGTGATCTTTACTTTCAGTGTTTGGTTGGGTATGTATATTATTACATATTACTATCATATCTGTAGTTGTGTCTTTGTATACTTATTCATCATAAGTCATTTAAGTCATATTTATAGGTATTTGGTTGCTTAACATCAACAGCATTCTAAGGTGGACAATGTCATATTCAGAGTATAGATGTCTCATGTTTAATGAGAGAAGCATTGTAGTTGTTACAGTAAATTAACAAGCATATTTGCAAGCACAGCTAGCTACTCTGGTAGTGATGTCACGGTAAGTTATGATGAAGTTACACTATCTGCAGCTAAAATGAGGCTTATGCAAGAATGGTTTATCTTAATTGAGTGATATTAAGTACGGTAAAATAGGATTTTAAACACTATCCTTGAGTTTGTATCCTTTTCATTCTCAGGCATTGCACAACACAACCCACCCAAGGATCCAGCTCTCCTAAGATGCTGCCCTCACCAACTGATCCCTGCCAGACTAGCAGTCGCAGCCTGGTCTTTGGTCTGGGCCCCAGCATCACCAGTGAGGATGGCATCATCACCAGCGACAAACTGCCAACTGGTCGTCATGTCTTACGCTGCATGCTTGCCAAGAAACCCGGTGCAAATGGAGCGCTGTCGCAGTTCGAGGCAGCCAAGGTTGTCCTGGAGCAGGTGCGGGCATTTTACAAGAAAGCCAACATCCCAATGGTGAGCGACAAGCGTGCGTGCCACAAGATGGTAGACTTAGTCAATGCTAACAACAAGATGCGGAAAATCTCCCAGGCCAAGCGCTCCAATGAGAATACAGCGAAACAATTGCAGAAAATGGAGTGCAGACTTGATGCCACATTTCCGCTGTGGCCTCCAAATGTTGAAAAGCTGATCGATAACCCAGAAGACCTAGCTTTCTTGGCCAGAATGAAGTCTGACAGAGTGGCCACATTTGTTGTATTGGACAAACAGCTGCAGCTCAAGGTGAAGCGGCGAGGGGAGCGTCAGGCTGCCATAGCAGCCAGGCAGTCCCGCTGTGAAAAGGAGCTGGAGGAGATGACGGCAATGTCCAGCTTGGAGTCGGAGAGTGATGAGGAGTCAGAGGAGGATACTAACACAGTCTAGTCTCCACCATCTGAGGGAGAACCTTGAAATCTCATTTTTATGTTAATTGGGACAAAATGCAATCCCAGCCAAATTGATATTTTGAAATTCAAATTTGATGCACCGTAACACACGTACTTACACACAAACACAAACACACACACAAACACACACACACACACACACACACACACACACACACACACACACCAGGGTTATCTGGAATTGAGCCATGACATGGAGATGATGACAATGAAAAAAATATATATATATTTGGCAGCATCTAGTTACTTTTGTTATACTTCATAACATTCTATTTGGATGTTATTGCTTTGGAAATATTGTCTCTAATATTTGAAGCGAGAGAGAGAGAGACTTGCTCTATTGTAGAATGTTTTAAAGTAATGTAAACTGTTACTGTTGCAAAATCTGTGCACGGACCTCAACGTTGTGCTGACAAAGTCAGTCATGTGCTACACAACTGACGCTCTCTCAACACCGCACCAGGGTAAAGGGAAGGCGCATTAAACAGACACTCTGGCGGGTTAAATAATGATAACAGTTTTCACCTGATAGTGGTCACATGATATGATGAGCGGTAATCAACAGGCGATCAACAGGCTGCAGGGCCTTCTCCTGTGGGTTTGGAGGATGCTGCTTTCACCAGTCATAAGATGACTTCTGCAGGGCCACAGAGGGAAACGCGGAGGTCACATGGTCGCTGTATCCGACGTTTGTCTGATGCATGGCTTTAAACATCCAGAGACATTGTTATTCTTATCCCTGTCTTAGGATGTGTACAATGATTGGTGTGAAAAACAACCGGCTATGGTCTCACTTTAAAATGGCTGCTTTAAAACAGCTTATCATTCTAGACTAGATGGCTCCATACAGGGACCACACAGAATCAGCATACATGCGTTTACCAAAAGGAAATGGTTCTGTCCTCTTAATTACCGTATGTTTGTGATATCATGGCATCAGAGCACAACATTCACATTCAGTGCAAATAAATGAAAAAAACTCTCTCTCTCTCCCCCTCTCTCTCTACATATGAACAGATTTCAACCGGGATATAAAAACATCATTACAGGGACAAAACAAAACAAATTTAAACAAATAAAGCACCTTTGTGTTTGAAAGAACAGCAAAAGAGACAAAGAAAGAGTGAGAAAGAAAAAGAGAAGGAAAAGGAGGGAGAAGGTGAGAGGGGGGGAAAGAAATGTTAGGTGATGTAATAGCTATACTATGTCCGTTGATTAGACAGCTGTTTATGTTTTTTTATGTTTCCCTAATCCCTGTGTGAATGTGAATCCCTCTGTTTGGGTTTCAATGTACGTTCCATCACATTCCTACCTACCTACAATATGTGTACATGTGAATGACGCGTCCAAATGGACATGCTTTACTGGGAATTGTCTTTGTGGCTATATTATCTAACAGATTTATTTTTTAAGATTTCTTAAACGACACACACAACAAAGTCATTCTGCAATCCAAGTCAATCTTTAAATCGTACATCCATAAGTCAATGAGTCAATTACAACAAACACGTTTATAAATAGAAATTCATAAAATGTATAGCATATCCCATTGATAAACCAGTGCAGGAACACTGGAATATGGGACCTGCAGACTGGTGGTGGGAATGGGTGACTGAGATACAGTCCTCCACGGTTTGGTGGGCAGGACCCCACCAAACCGGAGAGAGGGAGAGGGAGAGGGAGAGGGGGAGAAAGAGAGAGAGAGAGAGAGAGAGAGAGAGAGAGAGAGAGAGAGAGAGAGAGAGAGAGAGAGAGAGAGAGAGAGAGAGAGAGAGAGAGAGAGAGAGAGAGAGAGAGAGAGAGAGAGAGAGAGAGAGAGAGAGAGAGAGAGAGAGAGAGAGAGAGAGAGAGAGGTCAGGTAGAGGGAGACTCCGGCCATGACAGCTGTCTTGGTCAGTATTGTTGCCGCAATGAGAAGAGTTTTAAGACTTTTTTTCTACTGGTAGAAAACAGGAACATTGGAAGAACATGCTAGAAAAAAGATAAAATACAGATATCGGGAAAGACAAAGAAGAATGGTACAAGAAGAGTGGATAAACTAGAAGGTGAGGAAGGCGAATGAAAAGAAAGTCTGATATGTTCGGCCTACCAGAGGGGTATCAGGAGAGGAGACTGGGAGAGCGGGAAGGGAAAAAACAGAGCAAAGAAAGTGTGAGGTTGTACTCATACTTTCAAAAGAGGGAGCAGAGGTTAGAAGAGGAAGAACAAGGCCTGACAATGATGTCAGTGTGTTTTCCTGTTTTTCTAAAACTCGCTGTCCGACCGAGTTGACATAACGTTAATGACTAACAGACACTGATATGAACCACACACACAGAAGCTGATGCAAACACACACACGAACACACACAGAAAAACACACACACACACACTCACAGGATGCGTCTGGAACTGACAAGCTGCCATATCCTGCAGGACATGTCAGCTGGATGTGTCAACTTCCTGTAGTCTTTATGTGTGAGAGGGGGGAATGAAATATGTAGGGTGGCTTCGATTGTGCTTCTTGCAATGGGCTGTGTGACTTTGGCGGGGTATCTTTCATTCATTTGAACTGGTTTGGAACCAAACAAGGAACCAATATTGATTTCAACAACCTGGTGATAGATGAAATCAACTGTTCTATGACTCTTTCTTATAGCTCATCTAAGCTAGCTATGTAATCAATCTTTATATTGTTTTTAGCAGAGTAAGTCTGATGGATACCCAACAGAGGTAGACTAAAATACGTTTTAGGTTTGAATTCATTTCTGGGGCTGCTGTAAAGTGAGTGTGTGTGTTTGTGTGTGTGTGTGTGTGTGTGTGTGTGTGTGTGTGTGTGTGTGTGTGTGTGTGTGTGTGTGTGTGTGTGTGTGTGTGTAGGGCGGTGAGGTTCAATATAACCTGCTATTGTGGTTCGCTCTCTATCCGGCATTTACAGCAAGCCAACATATCCCCCAGAAACAGTGTACTATGTTGGTCTCACTACAGGTCTATCTGAACTCCTGTGGTTCCCTCTGCAGTCATTCGTCAAGTTTAAGAGGCAGGGTGACACAGGCTCTAACCCAGACATATAAAGCTGGACAAAGGTAGCATTGAGCTCCACAGCCAACGGACTACATGTTCCTCAGTTTGAATAGAGACTCCACATTGGGCCCTGGAAGCTTTGTACTAAGTGTAAAGTGAAGATACTTTTCTAGAATAGAAATAGACAACTCCATTTAAAAAAACAGATTTAGGTGAAATCCCCAACCTCACACTCCCAACCTATACACTGCTTTTTTTTAGCCCAGTCCATACCTCGATAGTATGGAACGGAAAGGGTCAGAGACTTTGACCTATAGAAATCCAGATTGTCAACACAAAAGAACATCCTGATGGCTGATGGCTACAGAGCACGTATGTTAACGCACGAGTTTGGGAGCATACCATGCCATTTATAGTTATCAATGGCAATCCGACTCCTGTTGGGTTTCCATTGTAATGTAAAATAATAGCATGTCCTTAGGGATCAGCACAACTTACAGGACACCAGAACAGCAGCCAATGAGAGGCCACAAGTGAACAGGAAGTTCAGTCTACTCTCCTTGGTTCTATCTCTATTTGGACCATCTACAAGTATAAGCAAATCCAGACAAAGGTTTTGTCGCCATCTGCTGGCTATCTTTGTAAATACCAACGATATGTAAGTTGTCTGGGGGGCCGACATAATTCCCTCACCACACCAGGAGTTCGGGAACACCTCGACTGACAAGTTATTGAGACACACAACATAGATATATTGATTACATATTGCAAATATTACATTAAAAATATTTATTGTATGGTGTTCAATTTGTATCTGAAATGTAGGCTTTTAGGCAGGCTGGGGCAAAGAGTTCATCAGCGAAAAGGATGAGGCTACTGTTGTGGTTGATAAGCCCACAGCGAATGGACTGACACTACATAGGGGAATCAGAGGCAACTTCAGGTTGAATGGAATTACTCTCATTACCAAAAAGTGTCAAATAAAGCTCAGGATTCCAAGCTATATTAGTTATGGCACAAAAAAGAGAAAGCAAACAATGAAAAGGCAGAAGAAAAATAAATCTAACCTTTTTAGTTTAAATGGTGATGCTAAATTGAGTACATAATTGAGCAGAAAGGGACCGTAGCAATCTTATGTAAAAAATGTATTTGTATATGCACTTCCATACTGGTGTCAAAAAGAGTATCCACCAAAATGACACATTGAATCACAATTACAAAGAAAAGGCCTTTTTTCTTCAATTACAATTATTGAAAAAGTATATACAGCAAAAACAAAAAAACGGGGTAATGTGTTGAGCACAAGAGTGAATTACACTAGACATTATGGTTCACATGGGCCATCAACACATGAACACAAGAGTGCAGCAGTGCACACCGATACTCTGGTTGCTCCACTCAGAAATAACTTGGGTCGTCTCCACGAAAACACATTTAACCACAGTCCCGAGTTACTGTGTCAAATGCATTGCAGCTAAAAAGAGAAAAGGAACCAACACAATGAAGATATATATTCCAGTGGAAGTCACCTTTACTTGAAACTAAACACGGGTTTTGGACTGCCAGGGGGGGCAAGAGAGCGAGTGAAGGGATTTCTGTGATGCAGCTGCCCATTTTATGTTATTGTTAGTCTGTCCCTCCAGTGCTACAAGCCTGAATCTCACTGCTTATCAGCTGCCTAATGTGGGGGTTGGGGGGGACGGGGACGTGTACCATCTGACAAAGTGCCAGGCTACATTGAGCAGAGCCACCAGAGAGTGGTCATACAAACGACTCCTCTGCAAGTTCCGAGTCCAGTTTCAAAACTAAAACTAGAGGGACGACAGCAGAGCTGGTGCCCAAGACCCCTCCACCCCCTTGGAGAAATCGACGTCCCCCCTCACAGGAATTGAGACTCTGGGGAGGAGACAATGAGATTGAAATGGACAAATTTCAAAAGCACACAAGATCTCACTTGGAGTCATAGAGAGAGAGAGGACTCAACCGTTGAGCACTTTTATAACTGTAGGGTGATCGGCCCCTCTCTCACCCCTTCAAAATAACTCAAGTGCCAGGTGTCCAGTAAAGTATGGCCACTACCACAAAAGGCTTGGATATATATATGCTTTTGTTGTAATCTACGGTTTACATTTTATCTTTTATGTCTTCAAGACAAAAACACAGAAACAACATCATCGTATGCTGAGCAGTGAGACGAAAGGCCGGTAACTTGAAGGGGGCCTTCGAATAAACACTTCACATAGAACAGCTCTCATTTCGTCTCCGGGGAGACCGGAGCTTAAATCACATGGTAAGAAAAAAAAAAGAATAGCAATAATAATAATTTGACCCATGACCTCATTAACATTTAATCATAGGAGTGGAACGTGGGAATTTGGTTGGATGAGGGGGGGGAATTAGACCCTTGCCTGGCAAAGATTTTCGGGTTGTGGAAATTAGTCTCTAACATTTGTGGGGCAAACGCAGGCCAGCGGCTGCCGGGTGTTCGTTCAGTTACTCTTTGCCTTTTTGCTGTCATTCCCGTCCTTCCCGTTCTTCTCCAGCTCGGCCTCAGCCTCCTGCAGCTTCCTCTTCCTCATGTCTTCCGATTGGTTGGGAGTGGAGGCGGGGTGGGGCCGGAACGAGATGATCATGCAGGTCATGTTGTCACACCCGGTGCCGTCTCCGGTGGTGTCCGGGGCCAAACATTGCCCCAAAAGCTACAGAGGGAAGAGACGGGCACGGTAAGAAGTAAACAAAAACGCATACAACGTACAATGCCTTTCAGAAATACACTTCCTGATGGTCTATGTTTATTCCAAAGATTTACAGTCCAATCTATTCGTCCATCGTCACAGAAAAATGCAGAAAAGGAAGTGTCTGCATTCGGCACATAAAGGATGACTCTTTGACACGGGACGCGTACCTCTTCCACTATGTTAGAGAGGGGCCGGACTTTGCCGGCCTGGTCCGGTTTGATCCGTGCGCTGACGAAGTCCACCACCTCCTGGCTGCTCAGCACATTCCTGCACGCACACCGACCGGACACACCTTCAGTAACGGCGACTCAGAGAAGACGAGGAGACGAGGACGATGTGTTTGGAACAGACATCGTGTCATCATGGCAACCTCCACTCACCAGATGCCGTCGCAAGCGATGACCATGAAGTCGTGGTCGTCGTGGAGCGTCAGGACTTTGACGTCGGGCATGCAGGAGATCATCTGCTCCTCTGGCGGCAGGTTCTTGTTCCTCTTGTAGAAGTGGTCACCTGGAAAGGGGAAGGGTAAAGGTTGAGTAATGGTTCCTCTCCAACCTCAGCCGTGTTTCCATTGACGTATTACAAACAATGTGAAATGTTTGAATTTCTTGAATTAGAAAAGGCTGAGTGATTATTAGGAGGGTGATTTGCGGTGAGGGTAGAGCGCGAGGACGTGCAGGCAGTTTTTCCCCACCCAATTGGACTACTTTTAAACGTTAGGCTTGAAAAATTCGCATTAGGCGAGTACATACAATTTAATCTGTCAAAAAAATGGTGGATTATTATAATTCTTTCTAGAAACATCACTCAATACCATTCCCTTCATAAGGCATACAGTTAGTGCAGCTAGTATCACTTTTACTACAGCTACTACCACCACCACCACCACCACCACCACCACCACCACCACCACCAGCTCAGCTACCACCACAACCACTACTACCTACACACTTCATTACAGTTTAGCTTCCAGCTTTTTTTAACAATGTATTTCAGCACATGCTTCTTCATATAATGCAACTCAGCATCTGTCAGTTTTCGTTTCGCAATACATTTGCAATCTCAGATTTTTCAGCAATGCTGGGCAAAACATTTGACCTTTCATATTATTCAGTTCAATTCCTTTTACATTTCTGCATTTTTGGCAATGCTTTGCGCTTTTCCTTCAGCTGTCACTTTATTTGTTTCAAACCATTTAATATACGGTATATATATTTTTTTTTTTATAAATGGTGTGCATGTTTACGTTGTTTTATCTATTGAGACTTTTGAACTCTGTTCAAATCCCTTAATTTGATTTAAGCCATTTAAAGTTTCTTTATGTCTTAATCTATTTGGCTTTATTAAAACATATTTTCAACCTACAGCACTCACCGCATTATCTGCAGGAAATGCATTTCCTAGTTCAATAAAACATCCTCAATTTCATAAAGATTTGATAAAAATATGAAATTAATTCAACTGCTTGTGAAGTGTGATTCAAGTCTTCTGGGTGCCTGATGTTTCAGACATTGTCACTTTTCAGAAGCTGGCTGTGAAACTACTGGATAATGTGACCTCTGTAGATCACACACACACACACACACACACACACACACACACACACACACACACACACACACACACACACACACACACACACACACACACACACACACACACACACACACACACACACACACACACAAACTGTACCGATGGCTCTGGACAGGTTCAGTCCCCCGTTCACCCTGCCGTCCATGGTCACCTTGCCCCCGGCGTTTTTGATGCGAGCCAACTCCAGCTCATCCTCTGGTTTGTGGTCGTATGACATGTCGACCGCCTTGCCTGCGCAGAACGCACACATGAAGGGTTAAATCCTGCCTCATAATGTTAACTGATATGATAAAAACATTGCCCTTCATCTCTCCATTCATCATCTTGCATAAATGGTATTAGCATCGTACAGGTTTGTCCCTCATGAAATATAGCTGTTGAAAGCAAGACCCTTGATAAATATACATACTGCATGCTACCCTTTTAGTTTATTCTTCCCAATGGAACAAAGTCTCAGCAGTACGCCAATTAAAACCAAAAGCCGAACCGTCCTCCAAAGTCTTCTAACTGATTGTCATCACTGGTGTGGGGGTTTCTTGCTTACCGCTCTCAGACACCACACAGCGCGAGTCCCCAGCGTTGGCCACAATCAGCTGCTTCCCACGCATCAGAGCAACCACCGCTGTGGTTCCACTGTCTGAGCCGGGCTGCGTCCCCACACACACACACACACAGCTTGAATACCAATTTTGAAGGAGTCACAATGAGGTGTACACTACTGAAAAGTGTGTGATTCATCATGAGACGGAGACAACATTTTCTATACTATTAAGTCATTCAAGCTAAAAAAAAAACAAAAAAACAGAAAGTGGATTTAGATCCATATTGAAAGACATGTTTCGCTCACCTCCTCTTTGCCGTCCATCCCCGGTAGACACATTTCTTCCTCTTCCTCCTCATCCTCTGAATCCTCCTCTCCTTCATCTGTGTCCTCCTCTTCCTCCAGTTCACTGCTGTCACCGTCCTCCTCCTCACTACCCTCCTGATATAAAATAACCCCAAAAACCTTTCCGTGAGCACACCGCTCCCAGGCACATCGTTGACCGCGAACCTCTGCCACCATCCGTTAAGAAGGTGGTTAAAGTCTGTTTTAATAGCTTGCTAATGTTTAACTAATTCCAAACCCTGTCGGGATTACATTAGGAGAAGGCTTTGGGAGGAAGACCCCTGGACCTGCCCGACTATGCCTGAACGATTTTGTATAATAAACTAATTGCAATTATTTCGACCAATATTGCGGTTTAGCATGTGATTTTTCTTCTTATTTTTAAAGTTTCTTAGGTACTGTATTATTCACTAAACAAGCAATACATCATTCTATAGTATGACCAACACAACATTGGAAGCAGTCCACATATAAACTGCTCTTTCCCTTAGGCCAGGCCTATGTGTTGAGATGAATTGATATTATAACATCTCTATTTAGCTATTGAATTGTAAAGGAAAAATAAATACAAATTAGGGGTGTACGTTATAAAAAGTACACCAGTGTGAATTGGCGCTATGGTATGGATTACCGGCATGACCGGTAGACAGTGTTGTGTGTAACGCGTTACAAAGTAAGCAACGCCTTAATAAAATAACGTAACTACCTTCTCATGTAAAAAGTAAAGATGAAACGTAGTTCCTTTTTCAATTCGGCTCAACGTTACTTTTCCCAGGGACAGATTTGACAGCAATACTGCCTTCTTAGGCAGAATGCTATTGCGCAAGTATGCAGCTGCGCTTGCTGCGCGTCTCTCATTCAACACCATGCGAGACAGAAGCCGGTAGCGTGAAGCTGGGATTTTTTCGAAAGCCAGTCCTTACGACAAAAAAATAGCAATAACAAACGCCGTCACTGTTTACCTGTGTATGGACAAGGTTCCCTTTCAAAATGTCGATAGAAAGGGCTTTAAAGAGATGGTCAAAACACTCGATCCCAGGTACGCGTTACCTGCCCCCACACAACATACTATTAAACATTTGCTTTTTCCAGAGATGGAAGTAGCTTGAAAAAAGATTTTCCATTTTTTTATGCATTTTAGGTGCCTAACCATTTACACCTTCAGAAGCATTTATAAATCGAAATTAGAAGATAAAAATTAATATACCGTGATATAATACCATTACCGTCTATGCCTCAAATCATACCATGATATACACTTTAGTCCATACCGTATAGCCCCAATACAAATCTTACTGATTTCCAGTCAGTAACAAAAAAATGACCATGTGACCAGGTTCGATGCCGGGTTTGAATCCGATCCATCGTTCAGCCATGCCGCAGCGCCCTCACCTCGTCGTCGCTGTCCTCCTCGTCCTCCTCTCCCTCCTCTGACTCCTCGCTGTCCTCAAAGAAGCGAGAGCGACCGTCTGCCACGGCGGCGCTGGAGGAGCAGGACGGCCCGGCGCAGCCCTCCGCCTTCCCCGCCTTCTCGCCTCCGCCGCCTCCCCCCGCCTTGCCGCCTTCGGCCGCCACTGAGGGGGGGGGGGGGGTGGGGATGGAAAAAGCATGAGGAGGAGAAGAAAAGCGTCGTCTTGATATCGTTTTTGGGCCAGAGCTTGACAACCTCCATCACGATCCTCAATTTAAAAAGTACATCTCTTGAGCCTTTACAGCTTTGCCCTACCTGAGGAGGACCCGCCCTCGTCCCCGCCTGCCCCTCTGGTGGCTTTGCGGCAGGCCCTCAGCTTGGAGAACCCTGTGCCCCCTGCCTCTTCAGACTTGGCGCTCCCGTTGCTCCCCTGGTCCGTGGCCTCTCCGTTCACCTCCGGCTCCTCGCCCGCCGCTCCGGACTCGGCCTTCTCCCCCGGGGCCCCGGAGTGAGGACAACCCGCCTTCTTGGCTGCGGCGCTAGGGGGGAAGAGGCACGGCAAGAGGCTGTAACGTCGGCCCAGCCGGGCAACACTTGGATAGGGCGGAAACTAGACCAGGCCGCCTTATCAGGGCTCCATGGTAGGGGACGATATGACCTAGGCCTAAAAAAATTTTTTGTTTGGTTCCGGTTTCCGACCGACCCTGTCAATTTATGTGCGACCCAAATTATTTTATGAGTTTTATAAAAAAAAAAAAATATATATATATATATATATATATATATATATATATATATATTTTTTTTTTTTAAATGTAATTACGTTTTGGTACAGCACCTCTATAATTACGTTTTGGTACAGCACCTCTTCATTCTGTACAAGGATGAGCGAATTTTCTCGTTTTTAAATGAAAACAACCTACCCATCATTCGCTGCCGCTGGAAAAAATAAAATAAAAAAATAAAATAAATTCCCTACCTACCCATGACCTCAACTGACAACCAACAGGAACCAAACTTTTTTTTTTTTTAGGCCTTATCAGGGCTCATGGTAGGGGGCGATATGACCTATCAGGGCTCATGGTAGGGGACGATATGACCTATCAGAGCTCATGGTAGGGACCAGAGATGGGACAAAGTCACTGTTTGGCAAGTCCCAAGTAAGTCCCAAGTCTTAGCAGTCAAGTCCGAGTCGAGTCCCAAGTCAAGACAGGGAAACCCTTTATTAACATGTGACTGCAATCAAATGTGTCCACAGACATGGTGACTAATGCATGATAGTAAGCATTATTGGCCCTTAACACTAATATTCAGAAACAACACTTCCTCAAAAGGCTACAAGTGTGTAGATTTGTCACATTTTTTGAACGAAAGTAAACGGAAAAATGATTAAGTTAGGATGTCTTAAGTGTCAGAGGCTGGCCAGACGGCTTCAATGGGACCAACTGAAGACGCAGCCAATATGAAACTAAATCTGTTATTCTGAATAAAGTATAAATGATATCGAAATTTCGGTTTGATATTATTGAAGATACAAGTGTAGATTTGTCTTCGCTCGCTGTTTGTTTTTTTCATCTTCACGGAAGTGAATGCGTCTTGGGTGTCTAGCCTTCCTGGCGGGAAGTATGTTAGATATCTAAAACAATAAATGTATTAGACTCAAGACATGTCGAGTAATTACAAGTCCAAGACCGAGTCAAGTCTCAAGTCAATAGCAGTCAAGTCTAAGTCGAGTCGCAAGTCATGGGTGATTTTGTCAAGTCGAGTCTGAAGTCATAAAAATCATGACTCGATTCTGACTCGAGTCCAAGTCATGTGACTCGAGTCCAGATCTCTGGTAGGGACGATATGACCTATCAGGGCTCATGGTGGGGGACGATATGACCTATCAGGGCTCATGGTAGGGGACGATATGATCTATCAGGGCTCATGGTGGGGGACGATATGACCTATCAGAGCTCATGGTAGGGGGCGATAGGGCCGCCATATCAGGGCTCAGGGTTTGGGATAACATGGCCGCCCCATCAGATGGCATGCTACACGATGTCTCACCTGAGAGCGGCGGCGTGCTTCACAGCGTTGAGGTTCTGCCCGTAGCGCACCAGCAGCTCGTCGATGGTCATGGTGGCCTCCTCGTGGAGCAGCGCCGCCTCTTCGTTGTCCACTAAGAGAAGGACAACACCATGGGCCACCAGCTCATTCAGACGCAGAGTGGATGATGACGATGATAATAATACGATATTTTAGAGCGCCTTTCTCAAGATTAGATTAGAAAAACTTTATTTATCCCAAGATGAGCAGTTTCGTTCAGTTTCAAGGTCGCCTTACAGTTAAGTCAAGCAAATTACAATTTTAAAACAGACAAATATAGTTAAAACAAACACATTTAGTTAATAAACAATGGAACATATTCACTAAATTGGCAGGTAGGTGGAGTTAGGAGGGAAAGGTCAGATGGATGATAATAATATACATTTAAAAGGGGGCAGGGCACGGTGTGCTTGCCAAGGGGTTTGACTCTGAGCTGAACGGGTCCACAGCCCACCTCTTAGAGCAAGATGCCTAGCCCACTGAGCGACGTTGGGTAAAGGATGGCTAAATTACACAAAGTATAAAAACAGCCCCATAGAGCGCCCTACATGGCCAGCTGGACAAGAGAGGTGGACTGGGCCCTGACCGTCACAGTTGGACTATACTACAGACAGAAGGCTCCACTTACGGTCGTCCTCCTCTGCCAGCTTCTCGGCGGGGGGCTCATCGGTGGGCCGCCCGGCGATCTGCACCAGCTCCTTGATCACCTCTTCGGAGGTCATTCTTCCGTCTATGAACAGGAACGCCTCCTCCAGGGCCTGGCGGGAACACACAGGAGACGTGAAGAAAAGGGGCCACCACACATTGGTAGGCAAGCACCTAGTGAGTCCGCAGTTCGGGGTGTTCGACTCGCAGCAGGTGCCTGCCCACCGTGATGAAGTCCGTAGGCAAGGTGCCCGAGTCCTACACCCGCTTGTTGTTAGAGACATGCATCTAAAGGCAAAAATCATCTGCGGGTGCTTTGGCTCAATAATCATTTGTGTTGGAAAACAATGCTCAGAACAACGGCCAAAATACATTTGAGATTTGGGCAGGATTGCAAGGCATTCCTTATTCTGCACCATGTGACTCAATTGGCCATCTACTCTATTAACGGTTCAACCTTCTGACTGATGAGTTACTGTACAAATATCTATACTTCAAAAATCCAGAACACATCAGAACGTTTTTTTTTTACCTTCTGCAGTTTGCCATCTTTGTAGTTTTTCTGCTCCTTGATGATATCAGGGAGGTACTTTGAGCAGTAAAGAGCCACCTCTTCACCTAGTTGGGGAGTAGACAAACTATTCAGAAAATACTTTTCCAAATTGATATTGAGAGAAATGCCAATGCACTCAAAATCCAACAAAATATCATACCTTAAATACCAATAGATAGACTAGTCCTTTCATTCAATGAAATAGTCATTCATTCATCTGTGTGTGTGTGTGTGTGTGTGTGTGTGTGTGTGTGTGTGTGTGTGTGTGTGTGTGTGTGTGTGTGTGTGTGTGTGTGTGTGTGTGTGTGTGTGTGTGTGTGTGTGTGTGTGTTACCTCCATGGCCGTCATACACTGCAAACATGGCTGTTTCGCTGTCAAGCTCTGGGATGCAGTTATGAGCATCCTAGCAACAGGAGAAGAAAACATGAATAATATAAGCAATGTTCCTAGAAAATACATAATCTTAGATATGATACGTAAATCACTGCATATGTAGCTCATTACTAAACATACATTGTTTAGTAAATAATTCTAGCGATGCACAGAGCCTAATTCCAGGTATTCAGGGAGCCAAACTTAACGCTCAACCCTAAAAATCACGACACATCGAAAAGGAAATCAATTATCGATCGATCCACAAACCACTAACACATTGCATCTCCTCACCTCCATGGAGACGCGCCATCCCTGCATAGCAGAGAACCCGTAGCTCATGCTGCTGTTGCCGCCATCGGAAGAGGTCTTTGTCGTGTTTGGTTGCGACAGATATGCCCCCATGGTGGTCGGCTTCTATGGCTTTCTACCTTGACAAGAGATCACAGTTAGAATGCTGCGCCTTTATGTTACGTACGGCTTAGTTTGACCGTCTACGCAAACGTTGCCCAGCTAACGTTAGAAGCATTTAATGACGGATTCTTGCTAGCCAGTTTAGCCAGGAAAGGTAGCTGGTAGGCTAACATTAGCAGGATAACAACAAAGTGGACAGCGGCTTGCTAATGCAAACATGCTAGCTATGACAACCCGGCTAAAGTTCCGTAACCTGTGCCCCACATATAACCCTCTACGCATTTCTCAAACCCAAATCGACGATAACTAGGATGTGACGATAGACAGTTATCCATCAAGCCACCACATATAACAGTGTGTACAATATAAGGTTTTACATAGGATTCCTACACGTGTAGCGGCAGTGGATATCAACAGTCCTTTCACTAAGAAGCAGGAGCCGTAGAGGAAGTTTTGGCTACGCGCAAGCTCAGTCTTTTCAAAGAAAAGGAGCTAGTGCGCATGTCCAGAGCGCCAGGCATTCGAGCGAGCGCGGGAAGTCATGGAGGGCAGCAGTTGTGACGGGGTCGGCGTTACTGCCTTGGATATACTCTCTCCCTCGACTCTAAAGCTATACGAGGCACAGTTTTTTGGCTTCACGCCGCAGACATGCATGTTTCGAATATACAGTGCCTTTCAAGATTGCCTATGCGGGATCTTACTTGTTGTGGAGAAGGTGTGCGTAAGAAAGCTGAAAAAACGTGATAAAACGCAGGACGAGGACCTGCTACAATCGAAGGCCCGGGAGTGCAGCCAAGAGCTGTACGGGTTTCTGGAACAACGCTTTCAGAGTTTTTCCAAGCGTATGGACGCACTTTTGGTTGACAAATGCTTCTCCATACCACCAAACGTTCTCCTTCCTGGTGACAAGCCACACCGAAAGTCCCCTAGAGATGTTACGGTAAGAGTCAGGGGTCGTTGGATATGCTTTAAGTCAGTTCATTAGGCATATAACTTTGTTTGCGTTCTGTCTTGCGAATTTAGCGTCAGACGCGTGCTGAATCTGATAATGCTCTTCACATAAACAACACAGCATCACACAATGATGACCGATCACTCGGGAACAATTCTGAAAACCCAGTAAGGTCTACATATCACAGCCAATGTTGTATTTGTTGGCCTCTTATTTGCTTCCTTTGTGTTTTGTCACCATGTTTACATTATGTTCTCAAACTACCCTGTCACGGAAACCTTGCTGGGTTGTATTTCCGCCCTTCCAGGATTTGATGCGGGTGGAGTCCTCACTCGCCGCTCTGCAGAGCGCCCACCAGGCGGAGCTGTGTGCCCGACAGGAGCTGCTCGCTGAGCTGGAGGAGCAGAGGGAGGTGCGTATGGCGAGCCGATATGACATAAATTCGCTAGACTGGATATGTGTTGCAGATATCTGCAATTCAGTTTCGCCTAGTCAAAACTAACATTTCGGATATCCGCAACTGAATTGTAGATATCTGTAATTCCAGTTTGAGATGTCTACAATTTGATGCTGACTACTCATATTTCCAGTTCAAGATATATTTAATTCACCTCAATTCAAGATTTCTACATGTCCCTTTTCAGATATCTTAAATTAAGTTTTGACTAGGCGAAATGACGTTGTAGATATCTCTAACTGGAGTTACGACTAGTCAAAATGACGTTGTAGATATCTCAAACTGGAGTTAGGGATAGTCAAAATTTAAATGTAGATATCTATTATCAAGTTATCGATATCTTGAAAGGAATCTTGATTAGAGATATCTAAAATTGTAGATATCTGTAACTTTCATTCCGCCTAGTCACAATTACGTTACAGATATCTTGAATGAAAACTCCAACTATTCAAAATGTAATTACGACTAGTCAGAAAGAAGTTGTGGATATCTACAATGTTAATTCTGGATAGTCAAACTTAGTTAATAAATGACAATTCGGCTGTCCATAGGTGCGAGAACAGCTGGATGGGATCTTGAGGTGGGTCGGAGAGCTTCAGACAGCGTGGCTGAAGGAGGGGCTTGGCAGCTTCAACGAAAACTTCCCCCAGGTGATGGAGTCCGTGAAGAAGTTGCAAGTCAACGTAGCAGAGATATGCGACAAGAGGCCTAAAGAACCAGATTCTTAGAAGTCAGTGGTTCGTGGAGGATGAAGTTGCTTCTTTTTTTTTTTTTTAATGTAATTTGGTAACTTCCTTTGTCCTATAAACTAGGAAGATAAATATTTTGACCCGCACATTCCTTTCCTCTCACATCCTCTTCAGATAAAAAAGTGTACGTTTTTTTAAATGACTGTTCTGCATTTAAGTTTCTCATAGGCTTGTTATTTATTTACTTACTTCATAATTGATACTTTTATGATTGTAAAGATGCTTAATCTAGAAGAAAATGTTTATTTAAAACTTTGTGGACAAATAAAACATTCAACAATGTAATGACACTGACTGGATCCATAAATTCATAAATTGTGTGGAAGGAAAGGACTACCACATTTATTTACCACCAGATTCCATGATCTTTATTTCACAAGAAATAAACACATTTGCGTATGCTTCTGTACTCTACTGTTCTATTCGTTCAGTGGAAATATAATGTTTGGGATTAGAACATCACATTCAAAAGTACCCATTTCAATATGGCGCACCAAGTAATCTTTAGGCACACCCAGCGCGGTTTACGGTTTGGTGCCTTTGGAGTTTTCCGACGTCCAGATTTTCTCCCCGTCTCTCGTGATCTCCAGGTATCCAGCGTCTGTCAGGGTCAGTCGCATCCTCTGCGAGACTTGCTTGTCTTTGGTTTCAGTGTTCCAAACTATGCTCTTCTTGTGGGTGACCATCACAAGGTTGCCATCGTCTTGCAGAACGAGTCGCACACCGGTGGTCTGGGCGGTGTCGGTGTGCCAGAGGGCAGTGGTGCCGTAGATCACCAGGTTGCTATCAATCTGGGAAGTAGAAGAATCCAGTGTTACATTTTTAAATGGTCATTACTTCAGAACACAATTGTTTACAATATAGATATATTTATAAAAAAATATTAACATTGTTAACTTAAAACACAACCAGTCTGTTCCATTTTGATTGATACATTTTCATAACTCAACTGTCAAGATACCTTTCAGATGAGGTATGCAAATATGTCAATTAAAACGGAACAGGCTGGTTGTGTTTTCAATGTTCCTTTATTTTTTACTGTGCACATTTTTTTTCTTACTAGCTTCTGTTTTGATTAGGCTATCAAATGTGACATTTTAATATGTGAAGTTAAATTGTAGGCGTTATTCTGTTCTATCTATTACATTCTGAACTACTATAGGTCAGGTAGACAAAACACCGAAAAAAATGAAATTGTGTAAACATTTCCTACCTGAAAGACTGCTCTGTAGTTACCGTTTAAGCTTTTGAGAAATTCTCCATGGAGCATCTCTTCATTCGTGGAGATGGAGTTCTTGTTCATTTTTCAGAGTGGGAAAAGCCGAACTGCTGGCAGCAACATAAAAATTAGTAGGCCAAGATTATCACTCCAAACACTAATAAAACACTAGTCCTAAATGTACATAGGCAATTATGCCCAATACGAACTATGTTTCTGAACTTCCATTATAATGTATAGGCCTACCTCGCAATATTTACTAATGGGTAAACCCGACTTCATTTGACATTTGCATTATAACTCAACTTTTGCATGAACTTACGCAAAGCGGTGGCAACAGACAAGCTCAGCAGCGACGGAAGAGACGCCCAGCTCGATATCGGTACAAACTTTGAGTGAGGCAGTCGGTTACTGCGCTTCGTTGTCAAACACTAAGCTCACACGTGACGTGTCTTGCGCATTTCCACCGGAGGGTGGAACCATTGCAACACATCAGAATGTCTTGAAAATTACTGGGTCACACCATGGGGTCGTGTACTATAACTCTGATGTGGAACTGGTCTATGATAACAGGCTGTTTCCTTTTAAATGTAATCCAAAATCATATGTTATATGTCTCATGTTAATCTTTGGTGGGCTTTTAATTTGAAACTACACATCAGAATGTCTTGAAAATTACTGGGTTACACTGGGGTCGTGTACTATAATTCTGATTTGCAATTAGTATATGATAAGAGGGTGTTTCCATTTAAATGTAATCCCAAATCATATGTAATATGTCTCATATGTTAATTTTTGGTGGGCTTTAAATCTGAAACTACACATCAGCATGTCTTGAAATGTACAGGGTCACACTATTGGCTCGAGTACTATAACTCTAATCTGGAATTAGTCCATGATATCAGGGCATTTCCATGTAAACGTAGGCTACAGATGTATGATAACAGGGTGTTATCGGCCAGGCACAAAGTTATATTTAGAGTTATTGCAGTTTCTGGATTCATGGCCTGAAGCGTTATCTCTGCAAGGGGGTCATCCCTATGTTCCCCCGGTCCTATGTTCCCTGGGTGCGAAGGGTTAGGATCAGGTTTAGGGTTAGGGTTATGGTTAACCCTAAACCTAACCCTAACCAATAGGAGGAGAGCCATTCTAACCCGGGTCCTATGTATTTTTCGTAGGATTGTAGGGGCAAGTCCCCCCGTTTTTTCGCCTCTGATTCGCCTTTGATTGGTTAGAATGTCTCTCCTCCGATTGGTTATGGTTAGGGTGAGGGTTAACCCTCACCCTAACCCTAACCATAACCCTAAACCTGACCCTAACCCTTTGCTCCCGGGGAACATAGGACCTGGGGAACATAGGGATGACCCCGCAGTGTCAACCCGCTGCAAGTTGCGATGTGATTAATTAATTTATTGTGTGCCCCGTCTTGTGTAACAATTTTACCAGCTCCTTTGATCGCATTGCTTAGTGCAAGGTACTTTCTAATCCCACATGGTTGGGCGTTTAATATTTTCAACCTTTCAAATTGTAGACAAGCTCTGGGGCAAGACTTATAGAACGTATCAACTTCTTCCCTGGTAAAGGGAGGAACAGGCTGTGGCCATCGATTATCAAGTGTAAAACGCTTTCAGTAACACGATTTTGTCTCATCATGGTGTACTGAGGATGCGCCATTAAATCTCCTCTTGATTTCAACGCCACATGTACCATCTCCAGGAATCCCTTTTCAAGGGACATATGTGTGGGGATTGCACACGACTCTTCCTCTGAAGTCCACATTTCCTGTGAACAGGCTACACATGTTCAGCTCAGTAATTAATTAAAACAGGTCCTGTGCTTACGCTTGAAGTTTCTCTTTGAGTGTAGCTCTCCTGCTTTTGAATGATGCTGGTACTTCAACGTTGGCTTTATCTGCTAATTCACAGTATCTGTGAAGAAGATGCAAAGATCCCACTGCACATATGTCGTTGAGCTGTTGCAGCATTGTGGTTGACCTGCTAGGTTCACAACTTTGCCTGGAAGTCTGCCCTCTTCTTTGTAATCTGTCAATGAGAATCATACATTGTCAAATTTTCGGAAAAGCACAAGATTCGACAAAATTGCCCCGGAATGTATATGATAAAGAGAGCTTTCTGTTTCTTAGGTTTGCATATAACATTTTCTTAACAATGTTCATTACAGTGTTATCATAATACAGGTTTTAGAATATTGCAAATAGTTCAACAAAACACATCATCTGTTTGTCAAGCACACACGCTCTGTGTGTGTGTGACAAACAGATGATGTGTTTTGTTGAACTATTTGCAATATCTAAAACGTGTGTGTGCGTGCTTGTGTGTATGCGTGCCTGCAAGCGTGTTTATCGCTTTTGCAATGTTTACAGGCCATGCTTTTCAATGACTCATGCCTTCCTCTTTCTATTTTCGGCAGATGAGACATTCTTCTATAGGTTACTGAAATAGCTTGAGACTTCCTTTTTCAGCCTATAGCCCAATGTCACCGCTGATTCCAGTTACTAATAGTGTTGGCCACAATTAGAGAAACATTTTGTTGAAAAGTTTGTGTTATGCCCCTGTGCTGGAAATACGGGAGACAAACGCGACAACCAGAGACATTGGAGTCAGAGGAGATGCGACTATCTCTATAGCGAGCCAGGAGACAGGAGTTGTTGTATTCTCAACAACCGCTGTGGCTGAACTAGTTGTTTGGGGTGACTGGACTCACCAACAAGTAGGGAGGAGGGCAAGGTAGTCATCTATCTTAAAGAGATGGAGAAAAGAGAGAGAAGGAGAGAATGTTAGGTACCTGATGTTTGAGGTCCTGTTTTTTCGGCATATGGTGCTTTTATTTACATTTTGTAGGTTAGTTAGTGGTGTCATGGGTTCTTCTGTTTGTTTTGGAATCAAGCCATCTGTCTGCGATTGGATCCTTTTCTACTGAAAGCCTAACAGAGAAGCTGGACACGAGATTGAGGTAGGGAAAGGGACCATATAAGGGAAGAGGAGGCCAAGGGGATAGAGGAGAAGGCCAGGAAGGGAGAGGAGAAGAGGATGAGGCAGGGGAAGGGACCAGAGAGGAGAAGAGAAGAGAGGAAGAGTTTAGAGAAAGAGAGGAGATGCGGGCAAAAATATTTTTGGCATAAGCCTTTTTAGTCTAATAAATGTTTCTCTATTGTGTTTGCTCTAATACATGTCTTCCCTCTACAGGGCAAGTTGGCCATAGAGGAAAGCAGACATGGGGGACTCGAGTCACATGACTTGACTCGAGTCGCAAATTTGAGGACTTGAGACTTGCTTGACTAACACTGATAAAAGACTCGACTTGACTTTGACTTGGGCTTCATGACTTGAGACTTGACTTAGACTTGAGACAGATGACTCGAAATGACTTTTCTAAAGTTATAGATTATAGGTTTGATATGTGATTTGCGATACGCCAGCAGATTTTGAAAAGACGCAACTCAAATGGTCCTACCCCCTCTCCTTCAACGCTGACTCTGACTCCACCCATTCCAAGTACATGGACGCGCAATCACACAACAGCGCGAACACAGATGCGCGAGAGTGGGCCAGGGCAGGCTAGCTAGGTTGGAGTTTAGGGTTGTATTCTAGCGCTAAGTCCAAATGTGGATTAGCTAGTAAACTAGCTCCAGTAGCTACCGCAGGATAACAACAAACAGAAGCTTGCTCTGGGTCACGAGCTTTGAGTACGTGCACATGCACGAAGAGGTCACGCGCGGGGGGAGGGGGAGTGCAGTACGACCGTTTAATTGACGTACTTACTGCCCATGCCACTCTGTGTTTCTGAAAATCATTGGCTGGAGTTTTTCGAGCCCTGCCCGTTCCACAGATGATTAACTTGTTTAATTTTAATGTCAGTAGGCTACTTCTAACTCAGTGGTTTTAAGTAGGGTGACCATATTTTCATTTGGGAAAACCAGGACACCTTGTCGGGGGGGGGGGGGTTGAAGGTGGGGCGGCTGGGGGGTGGGCGGTCATGTGGAGGATGCTGCTGCTTTAAAAGTAGGCCTATTTTATTATTATTCAATTATACCGGTATATTATATTATATAGATAGAACAAGATATTTACAGTTGGTTTATTAAAAATGCTTTTCAGTAAAAGCCTCCGCTGCATTCACTGCATCCTCGTTCCCTGGTCTGAGAAAGTACTGTGTGTTCGAGCTAGCACTACCCTCGCCTCGGACAGCTGTTTTGTGCTTCTCGGTGTCCAGGTGGATTTTCAGATCTCTTGCACCTCCATTGGACACCGAGACATATGTGCCTGCTTTGCACACTGTGCACAAGGCTTCCCATTTGTCTCGACCCGGTCTGAAAGCCGGGAAACTCTTTAGTAATTCGTCGGTAAACGAGCACTTGCGCTTCGGCATGTTGCTTGCGTATGACTGACAGTCACGTTGTCTACGTTCTAATTAATAGGGCTGACAGCATAGGGGCGGGGATTAGGCTACGTCGCACGCAGCGCCGTGGGCAGTGCCCTAGTGCATGTAAATGTAATGGTCCAAAGAAGGTAATTTTAAAAACCAGGACATTTCCTCACTTTATAAAAATAACCCGGGACACCCGGGACAGGACGTGAAATACGGACATGTCCCGGGAAATACGGACGTATGGTCACCCTATTTTAAGTGTATTTTTGTTCAAGGTGGAGGTACGAGTTATAGCAGTCCCTGCATCAAGTGCACCTGTTGAACGTGTGTTCAGCCATGGTGGGGTGATAATGTGACCACAGAACTCAAAGACAAAGTACTGTCAAATATTTTTTTTTGCAAATGCAATGCATTGTAAGTCGATTTATGTTGCGAGGCAGCAAGATTGCTACCAGCTTTCAGGCTTGTGTATTACTATTTCCCCTTCCTACAGTATGTGTATGTGATATTACTTTTGAAATATTCTTTTTTTTCATGTCTGATGCCATGTGTTGCAAATAATATTCTACAACATGTAGGGAGATTGAGTGATTGTCTTGAACTGTTGTCGTATACAGCTACCTAGAGGTTCTATTTGATTCTGTTCATAGGTTGGAGATAATGATCATAAAAAACATTTTCAAACTATGCACATAATGGTTTTGGAATGTTTTGAATAGTTTGAGGTATTGTTATTGTTAAGACATTGTTATTGTTAATGTTGAAATAAAATGAACCACTCTCTTTACCGATTTTTAAATGTGGAAACTGGGTTAGATCATCAGATTTTTGTATGACTTGACTTGTGACTTGCTTGACCTGAGCAATGACTTGACTTGTGACTTGCTTGATTCTCACCACAGTGACTTGGGACTTGCTTGAGACTTGAAGGTTATGACTTGAGACTTGCTTGTGACTTGCACATGAATGACTTACCCCCACCTCTGGAGGAAAGTACCCGAATGCATTGCCATTTGGCTGGGAAACAAATGCATTGCCATTTGGCTAGGAAAGCATACCGTTTCTAGACCTTGCTTGACTTGTTTGCCTGACTCTCCTGAAATCTCCTCTTTGCAACAATAATCTTGATCTTTAATCTTTAATCTTGATCTTTACTTCCAAGTCACAGGTGAAACTGGGACAAAGTAATTGATGGATTAAACAGTACAAAATACATTAGGTGTCTGATTAACAAATGTTTTACTCATAACAAAACATAATATGTAGTGGTAAAATAAATAAACATCTTCACATAGGGACAAAGCTTGGCTTTGTTACAATGACAATGTGTGTTCAGTTACGCCCCAGGCAAAACTCCCTTTTCTTTTTAAGTTCTCTTGTCGCCGCCCCACTTCCCAAGAAAAACAAGCTTGGTACGCCCGTGGCCAAAACCGCCCCTGACCGTGTGTCATTATATATTAAGGTAATCATGTTCTCCAAGAGCTGGAACACAGCCAGGAGATCCCTAAACCCTCATCCGTGTACCAGGTATCGCATGGTTGCAAGGCAGCTTAGTGGGTGAGTAAACTGTAATAAGCATCCATTCAGCCAGGCTTCACATAATGCATTTGTGGTTTAGAAGCGTTCCGTTAAGAATTACATACTACGTGTGTTATGTTCTAAATCCACTCAACTGCCAAAAGATGCCCTTGTTTTTCCAAACATATCCCCATTACTTGCTTGTTGGGAAAGCTGGTTGTGAGGGAGTGGCAAGCCAATTCCAATTAAAATATGACATGTTTCTACCCGTTAGCCAAGGCCCGTTGTTCAAAAGAGGACCTAATAAACCAAGCATCAATTGGCACTGCTTGTGCTTTACTCCGTCTAAACGATATGCCTTAACAACAATGAGGCGAAATTCACGCTCCTGCAGAAACACACGTTTGCGTTTTCGATTGAGTGCGTTTAATTATTCAACAGGCTACTATTAAACTGGCTACTGATAGCCTACAACTCATCAGGACATTTAGCCTAAAACCAATCCTAATTGGATCAGATAAAGAATCAAGACATAGATATGCTATTTGGAAGTGGGAAATCTACTCATACAGAGTAATACAATTCAATCTTGTATGCGTTATTTATTTGCAGGCCTGCCTGGGTCTTGGCCTAACGTGGTGTAATTAACGTGGTTAACGTTGTGTAAAATTTCTCTTTGTAACCTTAAGAGGGCAACGTGAGTATCCAAAGTCTCTAGATAGAGAAGCCCTAGGCATGGATGTTACAGTTTTTCTCAGTCGCTTTGGTACATTTCTCAGATCAGAATTTAAATTCTCAAAACTACATCAATGTGTCACTTGTTCACATCAAAAAAGCAGTTCCTCATTTCTTTGAACACGTTGCAAATCCTTTGGTACATCCATTCAAATGATTATGTACAATTCTCTGCTCTTTCCTACATTATCAATTGCTTATTTTCATGTTGATCAAAATGCATTGTAATGGGTCTCGATTGGATAGTCTCACCCCCACAACATTTAGGCATTAGTTCATTGCATAGGTCTTTACATGCAAAATGGTTGAACAAGTTGTCATATTATGTCAACCATATTTCTATACATTTCCATTAGACTTTTTTCTAAATCTGTCCTGAATTGGTAAATTGCTCCCACGTGAATCTTAACTTTCTCTAATGAAGGGAAATGTATGAAGCGTTAGATCAACCAACGATCAACCAGTTTACTGAAGTAGCTCAAAGGTGCATCTCACGAACCATCAAGTATATATATATAGCTGGAGCACAACACAATGTGACAATGTTTGACAATGGAAGGACAAGGATTTGGACGGGGTCAACAGCCAGAGAGAAGAGGAAGAGGAGGGAGGCTGTGTTGGGAAAAATAACCTGCTGAGTACATCACATGTACATTATAAATATAGCTAACTCCTACCCTAGCTTAATGAGCACATCACATGGCAGTTACCTTACAATATAGTCAACTTTTAACACATAACACATACATGAGAATATAGTCAGGTCAAGGCCGGAGCCGAAGGCCCCATTTCCCAGGCTGGCAGATGGTGGACACTCAGACAATGCACCAGTCATCCTCAAGAACGGGAGAGCCACATTAATTTATCACACAGGAGACACTTTGAAGCTCTCCCCCGTTACCTGCCCATACCAAGGGCCTGAGAGCCACATTAAATTATCACACACGAGACATTTCGGGGGGGGCACTCCCCGGTTTAATTTATCACATAGGAGACATTTTGAGAGCTCTTCCCCGTTAGGAGGAACCAAGAGATACCCCTGCCCACACCAGGGCCTGAGAAGCCACATTTCGGGGGGGCACTCCCCGGTTTAATTTATCACACCCAAGACACGAGGAGCTCTCCCCCGTTAGGAGGCATACACAGCAGGGCCTGGGAGCCAAGGCCAAGCAAAAACACACAGAACCACACACACCTCAAACGCACACACCTCATCAGGAGGAAGATACAGTATAAGACTGTATCACACAGAGACTCTTCACCTTCTTCTGAAGCAGACCTTCCACGGAGGCGAAGCTTCGGACGAACCATCAGCGCTGATTAGGGACTTAGACATATTCGATTTCTCACGCTTATGACTCTGTATAACCGTTGCCACTTTACTTAATAAATCCAAGGTCCTCGTGCCGACAGACTTTATTACCTCTCCGTCTCATTTCATCTGGTCCAGTAACTAGACAGACCGTTTTTCCCTTCAGCTGCATGGCGGAGGAGTTGGGAGCCACAACAGAGGAAAAGGCAGAATGCACGTTCCTGATGAGATAAGAGCCACACTTGTTCTCAATCATGGGCTTTCAATGGCCGAGGCTGGTCGAAGGGTGCAGCCAAATATTGGGAGAACAACTGCGTCCTCAATCAGTCAGACCTTTCGTCGACAGAACAGGTATGTAATCTAACGATAGGCAATGTACTGTATACTTTCTGTAATGCTTCATACAATATTACAGTATTCCACTTGCATTTTACAATATACAGTAAGTATATTTTTACTGTACTGTATTTTTTCTCCACATAGGATTGCAAGACAACCTCACAGGGGTGGCAGAGGGACCCTTTTCACACCTGAACAGGAGCAGGCTATTTGCACCATGGTTGTAGAAAACAATGCCATGAGACAAAGGGAGATAAAAGAGTGCCATTACAGAGGACAACAACATCTTTGAAAACAACAGTCAGCATCTCAACCATTGACAGGGTGCTGAAGAGGCACCAAATGAATATGAAGCAGCTGTACAATGTTCCATTTGAAAGAAATGGTGAAAGAGTGAAGGAGCTGCGCTACCAGTATGTACAGGTAAAGCACGTATGACTGGATTCAACCCAACGAAACACAGAAAGCGTGGTCGAAGTATCATCGGCTACAGAGCTACAGTTGATGTGCCAGGCCAACGGGGCGGGAACATAACTAGATCTTCCAGACCTTCCAGAAGGGGTCCGCCCTCTACCTTGCCTTCCAGAGGGGTCCCGCCTTCTAAACCTTCCAGAAGGGGCCCGCCCTCTACCTTGACTTCCAGAGGGGTGCCGCCTTCTAAACCTTCCAGAAGGGGTCCGCCCTCTACCTTGACTTCCAGAGGGGTGCCGCCTTCTAAACCTTCCAGAAGGGGTCCGCCCTCTACCTTGCCTTCCAGAGGGGTGCCGCCTTCTAAACCTTCCAGAAGGGGCCCGCCCTCTACCTTGCCTTCCAGAGGGGTGCCGCCTTCAAAACCTTCCAGAAGGGGCCCGCCCTCTACCTTGCCTTCCAGAGGGGTCCTGCCTTCTAAACCTTCCAGACCTTCCAGAAGGGGCCCGCCCTCTACCTTGCCTTCCAGAGGGGTTCCGCCTTCCAAACCTTGCAGACCTTCCAGAAGGTCTCCGCCATCTACCTCGTCTTTGTCTTCACCGCTGCAGGCCTCTGCTTGCTCCCCAGGCCGTCCGCCTGAAGCTCCCTGCTTTGCCCTGGTGCATTTTTCCGCCCCGCCCACCTGACATCCCTCCGTCCTGCCCCACTCCAGTTCCAGTTTTGGTTCCCTCCTCCTGGCTCCCCTCCACCCACCCTATTTGTTTTGTTACCTGTTTTTACTTTGGTATCGGCCTTGTTCCCCATGTCAGGTTTCCCTCCTGTTTGATTACTGCTCCCTCCCTAATGTGTCTCAGCTGTTGCTCGTTGCGTGCCCTGTGTGTGTTTGGTATTTAATGGTGCATTCCAGAGCCCATACAAACCAGTGGGACGTGGGACTTATCCTACCTCCAACTAAAAAGTGCACTGGAATGCCTGTCGAAGTGGAACATCCCACCGTCGAAGTGGAACCTCCTACTAGCGAACTGGGGGGTGATCGGCCTACCCCCACTTCACCAAGTAGGAGCTAGTACAGTTCAGGTAGGATAAGTCCCACATCCCATTGCTTTGGATGGGCTCTGGAACGCACCATAAGCCCTTGTCTTTCCTTTGTTCCTTGTCGGATCATTTTAGTTTGTGGTGAGTTCTGTCCTGTGTGTTACCTGTGTTCCCTGTGATACCCGCGTCACTCGTGTTCCTTGCCTTTTTGAGTTAATAAATTATCCTTTTACCCGAACTGTCTGCGATTGGGTCCTACCTGCCACCCGCTAACCGTGACAATAACCTAATAATACATAACATAACCAGTTTTGGGTATTTAATGACTGAGGGCCGCCAAAGGAAAAAAAAAATTGGCGGGAAACGCCGCCAGCATCCCAGTGTTCAAAAAACATTGCACCGTGGACCTCCGGGAGTGAGGTCAAGTGAGGTCTAAATCAAGAAACTGAGGTTCAGCCTTTCAAAGTAGTGTACAGTCGGATTAAAACTAACAAATGTAAAAGGATTTAATTGAAAGCTAGAGAGAGTCGACATTTCTCTTTATATTCATTTATTTTTGTTTAAATTAATATTGAGGGGTGAGGGGCCAGACTAAGAATGGTTCAAAAATCCTCAATGAATAACGGAAGAAGAGGAGATGTGACCCGGCCCGGAGGAAGCCCGGGGCCCCCGTCTGGAGCCAGGCCCAGACGGAGGGCTCGATGGCGAGCGCCTGGTGGCCAGGTTCGGCCTTCTTGGAGACCCGGAATGGAGTCCTGTATGGGGCTCCAGTAGGAGACTCCGTAGTTCTGCTGGGTGACTTCAACGCCCACGTGGGCAACGATGGAGACACCTGGAGAGGCGTGGTGGGGAGGAACGGCCTCCCGGATCTAAACCCGAGCGGTCGTTTGTTATTGGACTTCTGTGCTAGTCATGGAGTGCTCCGGGAGAACCGGAGCAATGCCACCGGAAATCGAGGCGGCAGTATAGAGTCAAAAGTCAGACCATTCGCGAAAATAGATAGAGTAGTATAATATATATATATATATATATATATATATATATATATATATATATATATATATATATATATATATATATATATATTGTATTTGACGTTTTGTACTTATATTATACCATATACCTGACATTTTTATTTTATTGTTATTGTTCCACTGCTTTGGCAATGAGTTGTAACTAGTCATTTAACAACATTTTGAGGAGATAATCTGCGGGTTGGTGAGGGGTGTCACATGCCACCGCACACTTTTTGCACTTTTTTTTGCCAATTTTGGATGACACAAAGCAAAATCATCTCTACAGATGTCATGTTTGCGATTGTCGATGCCGTTAATTTGTGAAAGGACAGTCACTGCCGTCTAGAGGATTTATTGCGTAACATCCATAACAACGCTGAAACCAGACGGAGGTATGAAGGGTAGCTCCCGGGGCAACGTTTGGGGCGACGGACGAATTTCGTCCGGATCCGGAGGTATGGATCGGCCTTAACTCTATGTTTGTTAAACCTCCGTTCGTGGAATACCCCTCTACAAACAGTAAAAGCTTAAATGTGAATCTTGTACATTCTCTTGCAATCAATCTCCCACCTACACTAAGGTGTAACTTAAAATGTACAATAATTGTCTTCAAAACTTTAGCCATAGTTTACATCAGTAGGCCTACATCCCTCCAGAGTACACTGTTATATTGACAACATGACCTAGCAATTTGACAGTCTCAAGGACATGCCATTCTGATGACACTGACATGTTCATTGACACAGATGTTTAATTTCGAGAAACGAACTAAGGATGTTGAGCTAGAGACTGGCTTTGGCATGAAATGCATGGTGTTTTGCTATTTGTACAAATTGTTTTGAGAAATGCACTTACTGTTCAATTCTGATAAATGTACCAAAGCGACTGAGAAAAACTGTAAAACATTTATCCTATGACTAGTGAGAAATGTAATAGGCCTACTACTCCATAACCTGAAGGGGGCAACATCAGTATGTCTAAAGAGATCTTCAACAGGGGGTCCGTGAACCCTAGCGGGTACGCAGAGTTACTGTAGTTTGTCCCGGGAATTATTTGATATCGAACCTTTTTCTTAAAGAGTTAGATATCAAAAAAATAAAAAGCTTTTTCTAATGAGGTATGAATACAATGCTGAGCCATTTTGCTTTTATACATGACACTTAAGGCCGTACTACATATTATTAATGGCCCGGTTTAAGGAACACATTTCGCACAATATATTATAGGGGTCCCTCCACCGTCAGTATCTTTCACTATCAGCCAATAGTTCCTTGGCCTGAAAAACTTTGGGAGCTGGGCCCTAGAAATGGATGTAATACTTGTATCCTATGACTCTATTTATAAATGTAATAGTCATTCATAACCAGAAGAGGGCGACGTGAGTGTTTTCTAAATCTCTAGCGAAACTAGAGCTAGGCCATAGTCATGGACGTAATACTCTTAACCTATCACTCTAGTGAGAATTGTAATGCTGCACTAGCGAATTCGTCTCTCAATTAAATTCAATCAATTCAATTGAGAGAATATTGGAATGAAACTTGTGTTTTCATTGCCAAAGCAGTGAAACAAAGGAAAGATACAAAAAGATAAAAGTAGCATACAAAAAAGGTAAAGAAACGATATGATGAAGTATCAAATATCAGGTCAAGCACAGTGTAAGGCAGTGTATCAAACATCTTTCTCTTACTCTCTTTCTCACGTTATTTATTCAATTAAAAAAAAGAAATAAACTATGAAATACTAGTGCCCTAGTGCCTGAAGGTACGTTGGGTCCACAGAGATGTGTGTTTGCGATAACATAGAATGCAATTAGGACAACATTACAATGACTAGCATTTTCTTCTAAATTGTCCTTTAGGCATTACGTGGTCTTGGATTTTTCAGTAATAATAACAAACGCTGTCTTTAAGCAAAATCTCTACCAGTTCATGCATGTGTCTGGCTCTCCAAAAAGCCAAATTAGCAAAATGATGCACGCAATTTCTG